>NC_057806.1:554858920-555158920 GCF_018294505.1 Triticum aestivum
TAATTAAACTAAATAAACCCCCCTGTTAACCTGTGACACTGACATATGGGTCCCACAAGTCAGCTTTGACCTGGGGCGCCCTGTTGACCTGCTGACGTCAAGGTGATGTCATGCTGACGCATTAAATGATTTTCTGGATTTAAAATAAATCAGAAAATTCCAGAAAATTGTTTAAACTTCAATAAATCATAGAAAATTAACTGTAACTCCAAATGAAATAAATTATATATGAAAAATTATCAGAAAAATTCAAGGAATCCATCTGTACCATTTTCATGCATGTTAGAACTACTTATCACTGCTGTTTAGCACAAATCAATTAAAGGGCATTTAAATAATCACATATGGAGTTTGAATTTGAATCTTGGATTCAAACCAACTTCATTTAATCTGGTTTTAGTTGCATTAGCCCAAAACACATTCATTTTGCCATGTCATGATCATGCATCATATTGTGCATTGCATTGATTGTGTTCCTTTCTATGCTGCCGGTTTTTGTTCCCTCTCGATAGACGTGATACCGATGATGTGATCGTTGACACTGATGAAGACTCAAGGTTATCTTCAGAAGTGCCAGGCAAGCAAAACCCCCTTGTTCATTCCGATAAAATCCCACTCTCTCGCTCCTGCTCTCTTTTACTGCATTAGGACAACACCGATTCATCTGTTACTTGCTGCGGTAGCTGAACCCCTTTATCCTTTGCATGACCTGTCATTGCCACAGTAAATAGATGAAATCCACTAGCATGAGTAGGAGTTGTTTGAGCCCTGTTGTGCCTACTCATTCATGCTTGTTTGTCATGCCTGCTACTGCTTAGAGTTGAGTCAGGTCTGATTCATCGGGGATGAGTCAGAGGCGTGTGAACATGTCCTACTGTGTGTGAGCTAAGTGTGTGAACACGATTTGGTAAAGGTAGCGGTGAGAGGCCATGTAGGAGTACATGGTGGGTTGTCTCATTGCAGCCGTCCTCAGGAACTGAGTTCTGTGTTTGTGATCCATGAACAGCTACTACCACACATTGGGTTCCGGTAAATCGACCCCTCTCGACTTATTAATCAACATGATCTCTGTCCAGGAGTTGCAACTAGTTTCTGGTGTTTGTAGGTAGTGTTAGTAGTCTACCAAGTGGCACCTGGTACAGGTGGGCTTGGGACAGACTAGGCACAGTGGCCCGGTGTACCAAGTGGCACCCGGTTGGTGGGCTTGGGAACCCTGCACACATCGTTTGGGGCCGTAAGCGACACCCCGGCCGGATCTCCTTGCGGATGGAACCCGAATAGGCGATAAACCTGGACTAGAGACTTGTTCGGTTAGTCAGGTCGTGGCCGACTCCCTCGCCCGGCTTCCGCTTGAAGGTTGCCGAGGTACATGACGTGTACAGGGCGGTAAGTGGCGAGAGCGTGTGTGAAGAAGTACACCCCTGCAGGGTTAACATCATCTATTCGAATAGCCGGATTCCTCGGATATGGAAACTTGGACCCCTTGTACAGTTCATAGACAAGTGAAAGTGGATACTCTAAAATACGCAAGATAAGCGTGAGTGCTATGGATGGCGTTCTCGTAGGGAGACGGGAGCGGATCCATAGTGGTGTATTGATATGGTGAATATGTGGACTCGTGTGCGCCACCTCAAAGAGTTACTTGCAGTCGTAGTTCAGGATAGCCACCGAGTCAAAGCTGGCTTGCTGCAGTTAAACTCCACCATCCCCTTTGTTGATAATGAGGCATATGTAGATAGATCTGATGTAAGTCTTGCTGGGTACATTTGTACTCACGTTTGCCCATTTTATGTTTTGCAGAGAGACTTCAGTCTCACTAGTAGTTCCGCTTGGGCTTCGACGTTTAGCTTGATACCTCAGCTACGATCTTGTGCCCTCGGCAGGATCTGATAGATAGTCAGGCTTTTCAGCCTTTTTCATTTATAGACGTCTGTACTCAGACATGATAGCTTCCGCTTGTGCTTTGACTTGTATGCTCTGATTGTTGGGTCGTGAGACCCATGTTTGTAATATCTCGCTCCTCGGAGCCTAATGAATAAAGTACTTGTGTCGTAGAGTCATGTTGTGATGCTTCGTTGTATTTGCACATATCGAGCATATTGTGTGTATGATTGAAATGCTTGGTATGTGTGGGATCTGACCATCTAGTTGTTTATCTTTAGTAGCCTCTCTTACCGGGAAATGTCTCCTAGTATTTCCACTGAGCCATGGTAGCTTGCTACTACTCCAGAACACTTAGGCTGGCCGGCATGTGTCCTTCTACGTTCCTGTGTCTGTCCCTTCGGGGAAATGTCACGCTTTGAGTACCGGAGTCCTGTTAGCCCGCTACAGCCCGGTTTACCGGAGTCCTGCTAGCCCTGTGCTACAGCCCGGACCCACTTGCTGATGACCGACACGTTCGAAGCTGGGTCATGGATGCCTGTCCCTGTAAGTCTGTGCCACTTTGGGTTTATGACTAGTCATGTCAGCCCGGGCTCCTTATCATATGGATGCTAGCGACACTATCATATACGTGAGCCAAAAGGCGCAAACGGTCCCGGGCAAAGGTAAGGCGACACCCGTGGGGATACCGTGCGTGAGGCCGCAAAGTGATATGAGGTGTTACCGGCTAGATCGATGTGACATCAAGTCGGGGTCCTGACAGCGTTGGTATCAGAGCTTGACTGCGTGTAGGATTACCAAGCCAAACTGGTCGAAGTTGAGTCTAGAAATTCTTTAGTTATATAAGGGAATTGATTGTGGGATGGAACGTAAGGCCCTTTTTACTTCTTATACCTCATGGCCTTCTGATCTGAGTCATCATCTTATCTTTCCTACGGGGTTAAGAACTAGGCTATCTCTTCTTTCCATTAGGATCACGTGTTACTAGTCCGTAGACTTAAGGATTGTTGGATTAAGCCTTAGTTCAGTTTCTACCTCTGTATGTTAATTGCTGATCTCGAAACCTTGATATTGTGCTTCTGAGTGGTTATGCCACCATTTTTGTGAATGTCTCAAATCTTTTCTGAGCGTCTACAGCCGTTATGCTGACCGAGTCATCCCAGGTTTCTAAATAGTCGGATGCATTTGCAAATCCCTTCCTCCTGTTTCCGATGTGCCTTTGGTCAGATTAATCACACAAATTGTTGAGTTGAGGTATTCTATTGCCTTGACATCATGTTGGAGTTACTATTATGACCCTAGGTGTCTCAGGGGATCATCTAGTGGTCTAGCCATGATTTATGTTCCAGTGTGATGACTCTGGCCGTCATTATCGAAAGCATCCCGTGATGCCATTTAGTAGTAGGTATTCTATCCCTGGGTTTTGAACCCGAGATTCACCCTACCTGCTTCATGTTGATAGTTTTGCTCGTTCCTTTAGGTTATTAGTAACCTTTGCATTAGTCCTCGATGTTCGTGGTATTCCTTTCTCCCAAATACTATGAACCGCTTATGGCAGATGTTCCTCGCTGATCGAAAGATCACAATCAGAGTGCTCTCAATGGGTTCTCGATTCTACATTGCGACTCTGCCAGTTCTACCTTTTTGCATGGGTTATCCGAAAGAAATATGTTGAACTTGGTTCGACATACTAATCTATGCATCCACAACTTAGAAAGTTATATGTTCCTTTGAGTTGTTCTCTTTAGTTGCATTCTGACCCTCGTCTATCAATTGATAGTCAAGAGTATGCGTGCGTTCGTTCATCGATGCCTGTACTTTTGTGGTCCGTCAAGCCATTCTATCGCGGAATGACTAGGAGAAACAAACTCCAGTACCTCTTCCATATCTAGGATGGGGTCAAAGTAATTGTGCTCCGCAGATCAAAATGCCAGCCCAGTTTTTGATTCTGTTCTACCTTGAAGTATTACCGTCTTTATGTCAGGATTTTCATGAGAATTGCACCGGCTCTTGTGAATTCTTGATGTAGTGATACTTCTCGCCATTATTATTCATTCCTCGGTTCCGTGTTGTCGCAACCGGAATGCCGACAAGTGGATCGTGATGTGTGAATTCAATACTAGTAGCAACCTTGTTGCTTGGTAGTTAATGGGCAATAATTTCATTCTTAGCGTGCTGGTTTTGAATCATCATTCCAAGGTTGATCATGCTACCTAGTCCTTGTTCTCAGTGCCCTCCTCGATCGATGAGTTAGGATTATATCAAATTCTTGCTCTATTGATCATATCGTCTTGCCCTGAAAAGCAAGATTGTTCTCGAGCTTAGTAACATACCGGTGGCTCGTGATTTTCTGAATATCTTCTCAGAAATATTACCAGGTTGTCACCTGACCGCTATGTTGAGCTCGTGATCAAGTTGGTTTCTTGTGAACCACCTTCTCTCCAAGAATCGGTGTTAGATATCCCTGAGCTAGTTGGTTAAGCTAAACAATAACTTGGAGGGTTGGAAGATAAAAGCTTGCCTGACTTAGTTCGTTCCACAGGGATATTCTTGTGTAGTGTGTGTTGAAGAAAGATGATATCTTCATCGATTGGTTCCTGTGATCAGTTGCTGGACCTATTGTCTTATCAATCCTTTGATTTGAGTGTGGGCTACCGTCAAATCAAGTCAGAACCAACGATGTTCGTAATGTTGTCTTCCTCGTGGTTGATCCCTCGAGCATACACCATTATATCTTTTGGGTCTGACCAATGCTATCACCGTGTTCACACGATGGTGGAAGTCCAGTGATATGGAAATTCCGATGAGTTGTTGTTGAGCCCATTGACAACATTCTTATCTCCTCCATGATGTTGTTGAACATTAAGTTAGTGTTGGAAACTTTTGAAAGCATTTTCTTCATGCCCCGTTCATGAAGTATATGTTTGGATAAAAGAAGTGACTTCCTTTGATTCACGTGCATTTGATGTAAGTTGCCGACGTGAATTCGAGAAAGCATGTTTTTGCCTCCTTTGGAATCATCCCAAATCAGTCATGCACACGTGCGAAGTATTCTGTAGTCTGGAGACTTGCAACCTTCATTCTATATGTGTCCCTAGCACACTAAGCCACCGATTGACTTGTTCAAGGAAAAGAAGTCTATGCTTGGGATCTAATCCATGGACTTGCGTAAAGACTTCGATATCCTCGATTATGGTTCCCCCACCTGAACTCGGTAGTGTATTATTATAAGACTACTACGTGGCCATGCTTGTCTGGGACAACGTGTTCACATGTTTGTAGCAGAACCAGCTCATGTTTTGGAGCTTGCTATCGTAGTTCATCTCCCGAGAATCCCGCAACGTTATCTCGTCGATTTGTGTTGCAAACTTTCATTTTTCTTCCTAGACTCGATGAGTCTGGAATAACCTGACACCAACCAGATCTGAATCTCAGGCAGATATGATGGTTGGAACATTTCCCAAGAACTATAATATTGGTCCCTCGATAACCGGTAAAGTGGATGTCGTGGCCAACACACCCAGCCGGAAGGCCTATTATTGCAGTATCTTGATTGAAGAAGTTGGCCACCTCCCCATAAGGATTTCGTAGGATTACTCCCTAGTTGCCCCTATGGATTTTGAGATCCCGAAGTCCGACCTCTTTACTTGATGTTCTAGATATCAAACCATATCTATAAATGGGTTACGCTAGCACATCAAGGAGAACATTAGAAGCGGAGTGCTAAATGTCTCTCGGTCGATCATCCAGATTTTATTTCCTTGGCCTCGCTAGGGTGAAACCTGAGTTGATGTTATCTTCCTATGCATCTGCATCGTCCATCGTTGTTCATCATGGTGGTATGTTGTGTTGCCAGGATCTTTCACACGGATGTTTGTAAAACCTTGATGATTGTGGAAATGCTCAAGTTCTTGAGAGCACGCACAAGCGCTACGTGTTATCATCGGCACTAACTGGGTTTGCACTCAGTTCCCTCGACAATGCTATGACCTATTCAAACAGTGAATTAACTCTCTTTGTTGGGTTCTTCTTCCCCAGTTACCAGAATCATTCCCAGCATTTGCATTTTGTTCCCAGCTTGCACCGCCAATGTGCCATTCTACCACGGGTCTCTTCCATCTCCGGTGATGAGGAAATTCATCCATTACGTTGTCTTCAACAAGGTAATCCACATCATCCAAGTCCGAGTATGCCATTCTACCGACCCCTTCCAAATGATCGCTTGTGATTACCTTAGGCTGGTATAAAGAGTTCCAATGATCTCTGAATCAAAAGTAATTCTTTTTGCCACTTAAGATAATAATCTACGCATCACCCTCCTCCAGGATATTTCGTCGTGGTATCATGGCAACTCAACTCCTCGCTACGTTGACAATCGTTTACCACCTTCTTAGGTGTGGAATTGTTGTCTACCTAGTGAACCTTCGTCATCCGTTTCTTTCCACCCCTCTTGATGTGTATCTCGTGTCTCACCCGAGAGATGGTTCTATGTCTCATTCCGGGAGTTAATCCTGAGTTGTTCGATCTTCGAGAAGACCGATCCTTCCAGAGTTTTCCTTTCCTCTTCTTGTCATGATTAGCTGAAGATCTCAGAGCAAGACGACAAGACAAAGATGGTGTTCAAATCAATGTTCATTTGAAGTGCAACCTGGATCGTGAAGATTGTGCTAGTTTGCGTTCCCCTTTCACCTTACCCTACGCTTGAATCTCGAGACGAGATTCTTGTTTAGTGGGGGTGAGTTGTCACATCCCTAGCTTCAGGCATTGCTCTAGGCTAGCTCATGTGTGCATCATATTTAAATTCTGAAAATTTGAACTGAGGGAATTACTGGAAGCCTCAAAACCCTAAATAAAAGAGGGGCAAAAACCCTAGAAATCTCATTCATTGCTCCAAAAGGCTCTTCTTAATTGTTTGATAATTTTTGGTAAGGGTTCTGGTCCCAACCAAAATATTGAACATTTTAAGGATTTATTTTTGGGACTTTGAATTTAAATCTTTAGCTATTTGAATTTGAATTATATTCATATAATTAGAATATAATTTCAAATACCCCTGAAATATTTTAGGAGCTTTTGGAAATGTCCATCTAGCCAAATAAAATTATTCAGAGGAGTTTTTGGCATTGTTTGAATTTGTTTAAAATTCAAAACAGTGGCAAAAGATATTAAATAATATAAAACAGAACAGTAAATAAAAAAAAAAGAGAGAGAGAAGCCCAGCTTACCTGGCGCCACGAGCCGGCCCAGCTCCCCCCCCCTGGCCGGCCCAGCCCACCAGCGCCTCCCCTGTCGCCTTCCTCCTCTGCCAGGAGGACGGGCACCGCGCCCGGCGCGCGCGGCCACGCGCCCCGGCCACCTCCTGCTTCCGGCCACCTCCTGCTTCCCCCCTGGCCTCTCTAGCGACGCCACGCACCCCTCCTGGAACCCGTCGCTCACTCTCTCGTCCCCATCCTCTCCTCTGCTCCCTCTCCCTCCCGCGACCGAGCGGAGCTCGTCGCCGCCGACGCCGCTACCGCGGCCGCAGCCATCCCGCCGCCTCTCCGACACGCCCTCGAGCTTCGCCTCGACCCCCTCCTCCTCTTCCACCGAGCCACGCCCTCCAGAAGCCCGAACATCCTCCCCGAGCTCATCTCCTACCTCAGACCCGCCGGTCGCCGTCGCCCAAATCGTGGAACTCCGGCCGTCCCCGAGCAAGCCGAGCCCCTCTTCGTGATCGCTGTGAGCTCCTCCACCTTTTCCCCCTCTTCCCCGCTTCTTTTGATCGCCATAGCCGTCGCCCCCTTTATGGCCGAAACGCGCCGCCGCCTGAGCTCAACGTCGGCGTAGCTCCGGTGACCATTTGGTCCCGGGCATGCGCCCAACGCGCTCCCCGCATCGCGTAGAGCCTCCGTGAAACCTCGCCGCGCTCGTTTGCGCACCGCAGCCCCATCCCCACTTGCACCCGAGCTTCGGCCGCCGCCGAGCTCGTCGCCGGCACCACTCCGGCCACTCCCCGGCCGCGCCACCACCACAGTTGGATGCGGACGAGCGTCCGCATCCCGAAGCTGTGCTCCGCGCGCCAAACTGAGCCCTGTGGGCAAAACCCAAGGCTCGCCACCGCGGCTGGCCTCGCCGGCGTCAAGCCGCCGGTGGGGTTGACCACTTGACCACGGCGTAAACCCCCCCTGGGTCGATGACAGGTGGGGCCAGCCCCCTGGTAATTAGTTAGTTTAATTTAATTAAATAACCCCCCTGTGACAATGACATATGGGCCCTTTTGTCCTAATCCTTAATTAAACTAAAATAAACCCCCCCTGACGCTGACCAGTGGGCCCGACCCCCCCCCCAACCTTTTAATTAAACTAAATAAACCCCCCTGTTAACCTGTGACACTGACATATGGGTCCCACAAGTCAGCTTTGACCTGGGGCGCCCTGTTGACCTGCTGACGTCAAGGTGATGTCATGCTGACGCATTAAATGATTTTCTGGATTTAAAATAAATCAGAAAATTCCAGAAAATTGTTTAAACTTCAATAAATCATAGAAAATTAACTGTAACTCCAAATGAAATAAATTATATATGAAAAATTATCAGAAAAATTCAAGGAATCCATCTGTACCATTTTCATGCATGTTAGAACTACTTATCACTGCTGTTTAGCACAAATCAATTAAAGGGCATTTAAATAATCACATATGGAGTTTGAATTTGAATCTTGGATTCAAACCAACTTCATTTAATCTGGTTTTAGTTGCATTAGCCCAAAACACATTCATTTTGCCATGTCATGATCATGCATCATATTGTGCATTGCATTGATTGTGTTCCTTTCTATGCTGCCGGTATTTGTTCCCTCTCGATAGACGTGATACCGATGATGTGATCGTTGACACTGATGAAGACTCAAGGTTATCTTCAGAAGTGCCAGGCAAGCAAAACCCCCTTGTTCATTCCGATAAAATCCCACTCTCTCGCTCCTGCTCTCTTTTACTGCATTAGGACAACAACGATTCATCTGTTACTTGCTGCGGTAGCTGAACCCCTTTATCCTTTGCATGACCTGTCATTGCCACAGTAAATAGATGAAACCCACTAGCATGAGTAGGAGTTGTTTGAGCCCTGTTGTGCCTACTCATTCATGCTTGTTTGTCATGCCTGCTACTGCTTAGAGTTGAGTCAGGTCTGATTCATCGGGGATGAGTCAGAGGCGTGTGAACATGTCCTACTGTGTGTGAGCTAAGTGTGTGAACACGATTTGGTAAAGGTAGCGGTGAGAGGCCATGTAGGAGTACATGGTGGGTTGTCTCATTGCAGCCGTCCTCAGGAACTGAGTTCTGTGTTTGTGATCCATGAACAGCTACTACCACACATTGGGTTCCGGTAAATCGACCCCTCTCGACTTATTAATCAACATGATCTCTGTCCAGGAGTTGCAACTAGTTTCTGGTGTTTGTAGGTAGTGTTAGTAGTCTACCAAGTGGCACCTGGTACAGGTGGGCTTGGGACAGACTAGGCACAGTGGCCCGGTGTACCAAGTGGCACCCGGTTGGTGGGCTTGGGAACCCTGCACACATCGTTTGGGGCCGTAAGCGACACCCCGGCCGGATCTCCTTGCGGATGGAACCCGAATAGGCGATAAACCTGGACTAGAGACTTGTTCGGTTAGTCAGGTCGTGGCCGACTCCCTCGCCCGGCTTCCGCTTGAAGGTTGCCGAGGTACATGACGTGTACAGGGCGGTAAGTGGCGAGAGCGTGTGTGAAGAAGTACACCCCTGCAGGGTTAACATCATCTATTCGAATAGCCGGATTCCTCGGATATGGAAACTTGGACCCCTTGTACAGTTCATAGACAAGTGAAAGTGGATACTCTAAAATACGCAAGATAAGCGTGAGTGCTATGGATGGCGTTCTCGTAGGGAGACGGGAGCGGATCCATAGTGGTGTATTGATATGGTGAATATGTGGACTCGTGTGCGCCACCTCAAAAGAGTTACTTGCAGTCGTAGTGTCAGGATAGCCACCGAGTCAAAGCTGGCTTGCTGCAGTTAAACTCCACCATCCCCTTTGTTGATAATGATGCATATGTAGATAGATCTGATGTAAGTCTTGCTGGGTACATTTGTACTCACGTTTGCCTATTTTATGTTTTGCAGAGAGACTTCAGTCTCACTAGTAGTTCCGCGTGGCTTCGACGTTTAGCTTGATACCTCAGCTACGATCTTGTGCCCTCGGCAGGATCTGATAGATAGTCAGGCTTCTCAGCCTTTTTCATTTATAGATGTCTGTACTCAGACATGATAGCTTCCGCTTGTGCTTTGACTTGTATGCTCTGATTGTTGGGTCGTGAGACCCATGTTTGTAATATCTCGCTCCTCGGAGCCTAATGAATAAATACTTGAGTCGTAGAGTCATGTTGTGATGCCATGTTGTATTTGCACATATCGAGCATATTGTGTGTATGTTATTGAAATGCTTGGTATGTGTGGGATCTGACCATCTAGTTGTTTATCTTTAGTAGCCTCTCTTACCGGGAAATGTCTCCTAGTGTTTCCACTGAGCCATGGTAGCTTGCTACTGCTCCGGAACACTTAGGCTGGCCGGCATGTGTCCTTCTTCGTTCCTGTGTCTGTCCCTTCGGGGAAATGTCACGCTTTGAGTACCGGAGTCCTGTTAGCCCGCTACAGCCCGGTTTACCGGAGTCCTGCTAGCCCAGTGCTACAGCCCGGACCCACTTGCTGATGACCGACACGTTCGAAGCTGGGTCATGGATGCCTGTCCCTGTAAGTCTGTGCCACTTTGGGTTTATGACTAGTCATGTCAGCCCGGGCTCCTTATCATATGGATGCTAGCGACACTATCATATACGTGAGCCAAAAGGCGCAAACGGTCCCGGGCAAAGGTAAGGCGACACCCGTGGGGATACCGTGCGTGAGGCCGCAAAGTGATATGAGGTGTTACCGGCTAGATCGATGTGACATCAAGTCGGGGTCCTGACAGTCGCACCGGGCCCTCATACATGCGGGGTGGTGTGGTGGCATGTCCGAAGAGGCGGGACGCGTCTCTGGTGCGTGGCCCCCCTCACGGACGGCGATGACATGGTAGTAGACGTTTTGCGGTAATGATGCGGCATCAATATTACTAAATACTCGGAGTGCGATAAAATCATGAGTTTTTTTGCATGACGTGGGCACATGTGCTATAGGAACGATGGTATTTTTCATAATTTTTGGTGATGGAGAAGTATCCGAAAAATTCCCTCTATGCGGATTGCCCTTCGCGCGTCTACGGTTGTGGCCGGCGGCCTCCGGGGGCTAGCACGCCGCCAAATCTTGCGTAGGCAGCCTCTCACAAGTCTGGAAGTGTTGTGGCGGTTGCAAACGCCCGGCACGCGTGTCCGGGGTGTGCCCCCCTCACGAACGGCGCTGCCGCCGGCACCTGGAGGGGGGAACGGACGCGTGGGCTCTACACGGAGGGGATCTTGCTGTGGGTCTGGCCCGGATGTTGCTCCAAAGTGTTCCTATGGGCTGACCTAACACAACCGGGTGGGGAGGTCCACTGGTCAAAGCCCGTCCGTGCAAAGTCAAAGGGCTAGATCCCGTGGTCAAACGCTACAGGGTTAGGCGGGACGGGGGCACTAGGGGGGTAGCAATGCCACCGGAGCATCGCACCGGGCCCTCATACATGCGGGGTGGTGTGGTGGCATGTCCGAAGAGGCGGGACGCGTCTCCGGTGCGTGGCCCCCCCTCACGGACGGCGATGACACGGTAGTAGACGTTCTGCGGTAACGATGCGGCGTCAATATTACTAAATACTCGGAGCGCGATAAAATCATGAGTTTTTTTGCACGACATGGGCACATGTGCTATAGGAACGATGGTATTTTTTCATAATTTTTGGTGATGGAGAAGTATCCGAAAAATTCCCTCTACGCGGATTGCCCTTCGCGCGTCTACGGCTGTGGCCGGCAGCCTCCGGGGGCTAGCATGCCGCCAAATCTTGCGTAGGCGGCCTCTCACAAGTCTGGAAGTGTTGTGGCGGTTGCAAACGCCCGGCACGCGTGTCCGGGGTGTGCCCCCCCTCACGGACGGCGCTGCCGCCGGCACCTGGAGGGGGGAAACGGACGCGTGGGGTCTACACGGAGGGGATCTTGCTGTGGGTCTGGCCCGGATGTTGCTCCAAAGTGTTCCTATGGGCTGACCTAACACAACCGGGTGGGGAGGTCCACTGGTCAAAGCCCGTCCGTGCAAAGTCAAAGGGCTAGATCCCGTGGTCAAACGCTACAGGGTTAGGCGGGACGGGGGCACTGGAGGGGTAGCAATGCCACCGGAGCGTCGCACCGGGCCCTCATACATGCACGGTGGTGTGGTGGCATGTCCGAAGAGGCGGGATGCGTCTCCGGTGCATGGCCCCCCTCACGGACGGCGATGACACGGTAGTAGACGTTCTGCGGTAACGATGCGGCGTCAATATTACTAAATACTCTGAGCGCGAGAAAATCAAGAGTTTTTTTGCACGACATGGGCACATGTGCTATAGCAAGGATGGTATTTTTTCATAATTTTTGGTGATGGAGAAGTATCCGAAAAATTCCCTCTACGCGGATTGCCCTTCGCGCGTCTACGGCTGTGGCCGGCGGCCTCCGGGGGCTAGCATGCCGCCAAATCTTGCTTAGGCGGCGTATCACAAGTCTGGAAGTGTTGTGGCGGTTGCAAACGCCCGGCACGCGTGTCCGGGGTGTGCCCCCCTCATGGACGGCGCTGCCGCCGGCACTTGGAGGGGGGAAACGGACACGTGGGGTCTACACGGAGGGGATCTTGCTATGGGTCTGGCCCGGATGTTGCTCCAAAGTGTTCCTATGGGCTGACCTAACACAACCGGGTGGGGAGGTCCACTGGTCAAAGCCCTTCCATGCAAAGTCAAAGGTCTAGATCCCGTGGTCAAACGCTACAGGGTTAGGCGGGACGGGGGCACTGGGGGAAGGGTAGCAATGCCACCGGAGCATCGCACCGAGCCCTCATACATGCGGGGTGGTGTGGTGGCATGTCCGAAGAGGCGGGACGCGTCTCCGGTGCGTGGGCCCCCCTCACGGACGGCGATGGCACGGTAGTAGACGTTCTACGGTAACGATGCGGCGTCAATATTACTAAATACTCGGAGCGCGATAAAATCATTAGTTTTTTTGCACGACGTGGGCACATGTGCTATAGGAACGATGGTATTTTTTCATAATTTTGGTGATGGAGAAGTATCCGAAAAATTCCCTCTACGCGGATTGCCCTTCGCGCTTCTACGGCTGTGGCCGGCGGCCTCCGAGGGCTAGCATGCCGCCAAATCTTGCTTAGGCGGCCTCTCACAAGTCTAGAAGTGTTGTGGCGGTTGCAAACGCCCGGCACGCGTGTCCGGGGTGTGCCCCCCTCATGGACGGCGTTGCCGCCGGCACTTGGAGGGGGGAAATGGACGCGTGGGGTCTACACGGAGGGGATCTTGCTGTGGGTCTGGCCCGGATGTTGCTCCAAAGTGTTCCTATGGGCTGACCTAACACAACCGGGTGGGGAGGTCCACTGGTCAAAGCCCTTCCTGTTGGGGAACGTAGCAGAAATTCAAAATTTTCCTACGTGTCACCAAGATCTATCTATGGAGAGACCAGCAACGAGTAGAAAGAGAGTGCATCTACATACCCTTGTAGATCGCTAAGCGGAAGCGTTCAAGTGAACGGGGTTGATGGAGTCGTACTCGTCGTGATTCAGATCACCGTTGATCAAATGCCGAACGGACGACACCTCCGCGTTCAACACACGTACAGCCCGGTGACGTCTCCCACGCCTTGATCCAGCAAGGAGAGAGGGAGAGGTTGAGGAAGACTCCATCCAACAGCAGCACAACGGCGTGGTAGTGGTGGAGGAGCGTGGCAATCCCGCAGGGCTTCGCCAAGCACCATGGGAGAAGAGGAGGAGGGAGAGGGGCAGGGCTGCACCAACGAGAGATCAAATCGCGTGTTATGGGCAGCCCCATGCCTCAATATATATAGGGGGGAAGGGGGCTGCGCCCCCTTTAGGGTTTTCCCACCCCCTAGGGGCGGCGGCCAGCCCTAGATGGGTTTTGGGGTGCGGCCAAGAGGGGGGGGGGAGGAGTCCATCCTCCCCAAGGCACCTCGGAGGTGCCTTCCCCCTTGAGGACTCTTCCCTCTAGGGTTCCCTAGGCGCATGGGCCTCTTGGGGCTGGTGCCCTTGGCCCATGTAGGCCAAGGCGCACCCCCTACAGCCCATGTGCCCCCCCGGGGCAGGTGGCCCCACCCGGTGGGCCCCCGGGACCCTTCCGGTGGTCCCGGTACAATACCGATGACCCCGAAACTTGTCCCGATGGCCGAAACAGGACTTCCTATATATAAATCTTTACCTCCGGACCATTCCGGAACTCCTCATGACGTCCAGGATCTCATCCGGGACTCCGAACAACATTCGGTAACCACATACAAGCTTCCTTTATAACCCTAGCGTCATCGAACCTTAAGTGTGTAGACCCTACGGGTTCGGGAGACATGCAGACATGACCGAGACGTTCTTCGGTCAATAACCAACAGCGGGATCTGGATACCCATGTTGGCTCCCACATGTTCCACGATGATCTCATCGGATGAACCACGATGTCAAGGACTTAATCAATCCCGTATTCAATTCCCTTTGTCTAGCGGTATTTTACTTGCGTGAGATTCGATCGTCGGTATACCGATACCTTGTTCAATCTCGTTACCGGCAAGTCACTTTACTCGTTCCGTAACACATCATCCCGTGATCAACTCCTTGGTCACATTGCGCATATGATGATGTCCTACCGAGTGGGCCCAGAGATACCTCTCCGTTTACACGGAGTGATAAATCCCAGTCTCGATCCGCATAAAACAATAGATACTTTCGGAGATACCTGTAGTGCACCTTTATAGTCACCCAGTTACGTCGTGACGTTTGATACACCCAAAGCACTCCTACGGTATCCAGGAGTTACACGATCTCATGGTCAAAGGAAGAGATACTTGACATTGGCAAAGCTCTAGCAAATGAACTACACGATCTTTTGTGCTAGTCTTAGGATTGGGTCTTGTCCATCACATCATTCTCCTAATGATGTGATCCCGTTATCAACGACATCCAATGTCCATAGCCAGGAAACCATGACTATCTGTTGATCACAACGAGCTAGTCAACTAGAGGCTCACTAGGGACATATTGTGGTCTATGTATTCACACGTGTATTACGATTTTCGGATAATACAGTTATAGCATGAATAAAAGACAATTATCATGAACAAGGAAATATAATAATAATACTTTTATTATTGCCTCTAGGGCATATTTCCAACACTTCCGTGCAAAGTCAAAGGTCTAGATCCCGTGGTCAAACGCTACAGGGTTAGGTGGGACGGGGGCACTAGGGGGGTAGCAATGCCACCGGAGCATCGCACCGGGCCCTCATACATGCGGGGTGGTGTGGTGGCATGTCCGAAGAGGCAGGACGCGTGTCCGGTGCGTGGCCCCCCCTCACGGACGGTGATGACACGGTAGTAGACGTTCTGCGGTAACGATGCAGCGTCAATATTACTAAATACTCGGAGCGCGATAAAATCATGAGTTTTTTTGCACGACGTGGGCACATGTGCTATAGGAACGATGGTGTTTTTTCATAATTTTTGGTGATGGAGAAGTATCCGAAAAATTCCCTCTACGCGGATTGCCCTTCGCGCGTCTACGGCTGTGGCCGGCGGCCTCCGGGGGCTAGCATGCCGCCAAATCTTGCTTAGGCGGCCTCTCACAAGTCTGGAAGTGTTGTGGCGGTTGCAAACGCCCGGCATGCGTGTCCGGGGTGTGCCCCCCCCTCATGGACGGCGCTGCCGCCGGCACTTGGAGGGGGGAAACGGACGCGTGGGGTCTACACGGAGGGGATCTTGCTGTGGGTCTGGCCCGGATGTTGCTCCAAAGTGTTCCTATGGGCTGACCTAACACAACCGGGTGGGGAGGTCCACTGGTCAAAGCCCTTCCGTGCAAAGTCAAAGGTCTAGATCCCGTGGTCAAACGCTACAGGGTTAGGCGGGACGGGGGCACTGGGGGGGGGGGGTAGCAATGCCACCGGAGCATCGCACCGGGCCCTCATACATGCGGGGTGGTGTGGTGGCATGTCCGAAGAGGCGGGACGCGTCTCCGGTGCGTGGCCCCCCCTCACGGACGGCGATGACCCGGTAGTAGACGTTCTGCGATAATGATGCGGCGTCAATATTACTAAATACTCGGAGCGCGATAAAATCATGAGTTTTTTTGCACGACATGGGCACATGTGCTATAGGAACGATGGTATTTTTTCATAATTTTTGGTGATGGAGAAGTATCTGAAAAAATCCCTCTACGCGGATTGCCCTTCGCGCGTCTATGACTGTGGCCGGCGGCCTCCGGGGGCTAGCATGCCGCCAAATCTTGCTTAGGCGGCCTCTCACAAGTCTGGAAGTGTTGTGGCGGTTGCAAACGCCCGACACGCGTGTCCGGGGTGTGCCCCTCTCATGGACGGCGCTGTCGCCGACACTTGGAGGGGGAAAACGGACGCGTGGGGTCTACACGGAGGGGATCTTGCTGTGGGTCTGGCCCGGATGTTGCTCCAAAGTGTTCCTATGGGCTGACCTAACACAACCGGGTGGGTAGGTCCACTGGTCAAAGCCCTTCCGTGCAAAGTCAAAGGTCTAGATCCCGTGGTCAAACGCTACAGGGTTAGGCGGGACGGGGGCACTGGGGGGAGGGGTAGCAATGCCACCGGAGCGTCGCACCGGGCCCTCATACATGCGGGGTGGTGTGGTGACATGTCCGAAGAGGCGGGACGCGTCTCCGGTGCGTGGCCCCCCCTCACGGATGGCGATGACACGGTAGTAGACGTTCTACGGTAACGATGCGGTGTCAATATTACTAAATACTCGGAGCGCGATAAAATCATGAGTTTTTTTGCACGACGTGGGCACATGTGCTATAGGAACGATGGTATTTTTTCATAATTTTTGGTGATGGAGAAGTATCCGAAAAATTCCCACTACGCGGATTGCCCTTCGCGCGTCTACGGCTGTGGCCGGCGGCCTCCGGGGGCTAGCATGCCGCCAAATCTTGCGTAGGCGGCCTCTCACAATTCTGGAAGTGTTGTGGCAGTTGCAAATGCCAGGCACGCGTGTCTGGGGTGTGCCCCCTCTCATGGACGGCGCTGCCGCCGGCACCTGGAGGGGGGAAACGGACACGTGGGGTCTACACGGAGGGGATCTTGCTGTGGGTCTGGCTCGGATGTTGCTCCAAAGTGTTCCTATGGGCTGACCTAACACAACCGGGTGGGGAGGTCCACTGGTCAAAGCCCGTCCGTGCAAAGTCAAAGGGCTAGATCCCATGGTCAAACGCTACAGGGTTAGGCGGGACGGGGGCACTGGGGGGGTAGCAATGCCACAGGAGCGTCGCACCGGGCCCTCATACATGCGGGGTGGTGTGGTGGCATGTCCGAAGAGGCGGGACGCGTCTCCGGTGCGTGCCCCCCCCCACCCTCACGGACGGCGATGACACGGTAGTAGACGTTCTGCGGTAACGATGCGGCGTCAATATTACTAAATATTCGAAGCGCGATAAAATCAAGAGTTTTTTTGCACGACATGGGCACATGTGCTATAGGAACGATGGTATTTTTTCATAATTTTTGGTGATGGAGAAGTATCCGAAAAATTCCCTCTATGCGGATTGCCCTTCGCGCGTCTATGGTTGTGGCCGGCGGCCTCCAGGGGCTAGCATGCCGCCCAATCTTGCGTAGGCGGCCTCTCACAAGTCAGGAAGTGTTGTGGCGGTTGCAAACGCCCGACACGCGTGTCCGGGGTGTGCCCTCCCCCCCCTCATGGACGGTGCTGTCGCCGGCACTTGGAGGGGGAAACGGACGCGTGGGGTCTACACGGAGGGGATCTTGCTGTGGGTCTGGCCCGGATGTTGCTCCAAAGTGTTCCTATGGGCTGACCTAACACAACCGGGTGGGGAGGTCCACTGGTCAAAGCCCTTCCGTGCAAAGTCAAAGGTCTAGATCCCGTGGTCAGACGCTACAGGGTTAGGCGGGACGGGGGCACTGCGGGGGTAGCAATGCCACCGGAGCGTCGCACCGGGCCCTCATACATGCGGGGTGGTGTGGTGGCATGTCCGAAGAGGCGGGACGCGTCTCTGGTGCGTGGCCCCCCTCACGGACGGCGATGACATGGTAGTAGACGTTTTGCGGTAACGATGCGGCGTCAATATTACTAAATACTCGGAGCGCGATAAAATCATGAGTTTTTTTGCACGACGTGGGCACATGTGCTATAGGAACGATGGTATTTTTTCATAATTTTTGGTGATGGAGAAGTATCCGAAAAATTCCCTCTACGCGGATTGCCCTTCGCGCGTCTACGGCTGTGGCCGGCGGCCTCCGGGGGCTAGCACGCCGCCAAATCTAGCGTAGGCGGCCTCTCACAAGTCTGGAAGTGTTGTGGCGGTTGCAAACGCCCGGCACGCGTGTCCGGGGTGTGCCCCCCTCACGAACGGCGCTGCCGCCGGCACCTGGAGGGGGGAACAGACGCGTGGGCTCTACACGGAGGGGATCTTGCTGTGGGTCTGGCCCGGATGTTGCTCCAATGTGTTCCTCTAGGTTGACCTAACACAACCGGGTGGGGAGGTCCACTGGTCAAAGCCCGCCCGTGCAAAGTCAAAGGGCTAGATCCCGTGGTCAAACGCTACAGGGTTAGGCGGGACGGGGGCACTAGGGGGGTAGAAATGCCACCGGAGCGTCGCACCGAGCCCTCATACATGCAGGGTGATGTGGTGGCATGTCCGAAGAGGCGGGACGCGTCTCCGGTGCGTGGCCCCCCCTCACGGACGGCGATGACACGGTAGTAGACGTTCTGCGGTAACGATGCAGCGTCAATATTACTAAATACTCGGAGCACGATAAAATCAAGAGTTTTTTTGCACGACATGGGCACATGTGCTATAGGAACAATGGTATTTTTTTCATAATTTTTCATGATGGAGAAGTATCCAAAAAATTCCCTCTACGCGGATTGCCCTTCGCGCGTCTATGGCTGTGGCCGGCGGCCTCCGGGGGCTAGCATGCCGCCAAATCTTGCGTAGGCGGCCTCTCACAAGTCTGGAAGTGTTGTGGCGGTTGCAAATGCCCGGTACGCATGTCCGGGGTGTGCCCCCCCTCACGGACGGCGCTGCCGCCGGCACCTGGAGGGGGGAAACGGACGCGTTGGGTCTACACGGAGGGGATCTTGCTGTGGGTCTGGCCCGGATGTTGCTCCAAAGTGTTCCTATGGGCTGACCTAACACAACCGGGTGGGGAGGTCCACTGGTCAAAGCCCATCCATGCAAAGTCAAAGGGCTAGATCCCGTGGTCAAACGCTACAGGGTTAGGCGGGACGGGGGCACTGGAGGGGTAGCAATGCCACCGGAGCGTCGCACCGGGCCCTCATACATGCACGGTGGTGTGGTGGCATGTCCGAAGAGGCGGGATGCATCTCCGGTGCATGGCCCCCCTCACGGACGGCGATGACACGGTAGTAGACGTTCTGCGGTAACGATGCGGCGTCAATATTACTAAATACTCTGAGCGCGATAAAATCAAGAGTTTTTTTGCACGACATGTGCACATGTGCTATAGGAACGATGGTATTTTTTCATAATTTTTGGTGATGGAGAAGTATCTGAAAAATTCCCTCTACGCGGATTGCCCTTCGCGCGTCTACGGCTGTGGCCGGCGGCCTCCAGCGGCTAGCATGCCGCCAAATCTTGCGTAGGCGGCTTCTCACAAGTCTGGAAGTGTTGTGGCGGTTGCAAACGCCCGACACACGTGTCCGGGGTGTGCCCCCCCTCTCGGACGACGCTGGGGCCGGCACCTGGACGGGGGGAAACAGACGCGTGGGGTCTACATGGAGGGGATCTTGCTGTGGGTCTGGCCCAGATGTTGCTCCAAAGTGTTCCTATGGGCTGACCTAACACAACCGGGTGGGGAGGTCCACTGGTCAAAGCCCGTCCGTGCAAAGTCAAAGGGCTAGATGCAGTCAAATTTTTTGTGAGAACCAATAAACATGTTTAATATTTATGTGTTAGAAAAAATGCACCTTAAAATAATGGAAAAAATATATACCTATGCCGACGGCTTGGCCGTCGGCATAGGCGTACAGGTGGCATACAGAGATATGTCGACGGCTAAGCCGTCGGCATATACTCACCTTATCCATCCCCCTGGGGCGCCCCGTCCACTCGTTTTCCTCCTCTCTCCCCGACCCCCCACGCCTCCCAACCGCATCGCTGCTGCCGCGCCGCCGCTAGATCCCGACCCGCTGCATCGCCCACCCTCCCTGCCGCCGTCCGCCCCCTCCACCCAAGCCTCGCCGCGCCGCCACCCCTATCCCCTCCCCCAACTCCGGCGCCGCCCCGCCCCCGCCCCAACACCGCCTCCACCCGCCATCCCCTCCCCTACCGCCGTCGCGCTGCCCCGCCCCCGACCCATCACCACCGCCGCCCCCATCCCCCTTCCCTACCGCCGTCGCACTGCCCCATCCCCCTCCCCTACCACCGTCGCGCCGCCCCATCCCCCTCCCCTACCGCTGTCGCGCCGTCCCCATCCCCTCCCCCACCGCCGCCGCACCGCCCCAAATCTGTCATCGCCGCCGGGCCGGCCGGTCCCCGTCCTCGGCCGCCCCGTCCCCGACGCCACTGCCCCGCTCGTCGCCGCCCTTCTCCGCCCCGTCGCCGCTCCGCCCTGCCTCTACCTCATCGGTGAGGCCCCTGCTTGCTGCTTGCTGCTTGGGCTGCTACTTGCTGCTTGTTGCCACCGCTGCCGCTTGCTGTGCTTGCTGCTGCCGCTGGTTGCTGCTTGCTGTGCTTGCTGCTATAGATTAGTTAGTTAGTTTAGGGTTTAGTTAGTTTAGGGTTTAGATGGATATATTAGTTAGGTATATAAATAGTTAGATAGATGGATTATAAGATATAAAAATGCTGTTGATTGGTTAGTTGAGAAATAAAATTGTTGTTGATATATAGATGGATAGATGAGTGGATATTACATCATGATATATAGATGGATAGATGAGATGCTATATATGTGGTTCGATGAGATGCTATATATTGCATATCCTGCAAAAAAATTGGTTCAATGAGATGAATCAATGATGATGACGAATAGATGATGATGATGAATATCTGACGAATAGATGATGATGATTATAGTGTTTTTTGCCTACATGATGCAAAAATAAATGAATACATGTTTAAATGTTTTAAACATGCTCTATGAGTTGTGATGTTCTAAATTTTTTGTCGCGATGGATTTTGCAGGCTTTGTGGTGTCGCATTTCATTGGAGTGACCATTGTACGACGCGTTGTCCCCCTGAGCATCCCTCTGCTGTTTGACTACTTCCTCTACAGCCGAGGGTGAGCTACAAGTCCATCTACTCCATTTTTTTCCATGTCACTAGATTAAATTTTCACATCAAGTCGCGTAACCTAGGTCTCCCGTCCAAAAGGGTTGCATCGATAAATATGCATTCAATTGCATATTTATCACCGCAGCTCTTTCGGATTGTCCAGCGTTTTCCATGGATAGCCCGAGGATGTGTAGATTGGGTATGTTCTCCATGTTCTACCCCGTTCCGAGACAGGATTTCAGCGGCGCCTCCCCGTTGTTCTCTGGAGCACATTCTCTCGGCTATTTGCCGAGACGTGTATCTGGAGAACAGCGGGGAGGTGCTGCCGAAATTTTGTCTCGGAACGGGGTAGAATGGAGAACATACTCAATCTACACATCCTCGGGTGGGATTAGGACCCATCTTCACCTATTAGAGATGTAGGTGGATTAAACGCGGTAGAAACTGAAAATTTGATGTGATTAATTTAAGTGAATCCTTAATTATGTTGTGTGGGTTGCAAAAAAGCAGAGGATGGCAGATAATCAGTGGATGTACATTGGTTTTATCCGTCGGAATCGAGTAACATCAGAGTGGGTCGCGAAAACCGATGTGTATTTGAAGGAGATATTCCGTCGTCCAATGAGAATTATCCCACCATGCACCTGTGCGAGATGTGCCAGACGTCACCGTAGAAATCAAACGGACATGAGTGAGCACCTTCGCACGCACGGATATATGCCAAACTTTGACATGCCGCCGATAAACATAGCCGAGCAGGACCGTGGTAGAGAGGAGGTGATGCGACAACGCATCGATGGATATGAGGACGACGGGGTCAGGGACATGCTAGATGATGTCATTGTTGCAGAAATGGCAAATGCGACACCTTCAGAGAATGAACCGGAGGAGCCGGAGGCAACCGCAAAGGCCTTCTTGGAGGTCTTGGCCTCGTCGAAGAAACCTCTTTATGCGGGTGCGAAAATATCTTAGCTGGATGCCATCTCACAACTGATTGCAGTCAAGGCTGAGTACGACTGTAGCCAGAAATGCTTCGAAGCATTCCTGGGAGTATGGGCTAACAGCCTCCCTGAGGGTCATGAACTGCCGAAAAGCATGTACGATACAAAGAAAATCATGAAGGCACTCTTTATGGATTATGAGAAAATAGATGTTTGCCCGAAGAATTGCCTTTTGTTTAGGCACGAGTATGCGGATGACAAGTACTGTAGCCAGTGACCAGTACACAGTCCCTCTTTCAGGAGCAACAATCTGTAAGTATTTTCCCTCTTATCTTCATTGCTCACTTCATTTTCCGCATTTAGTAGTTTTATGAGTTCCATCATGTCATACCGTAGGCCTACCTGGAGTACACACTCCAGGAGACCATGGCGTGGCATCAGAGGCTTTATGAACACCAAGTGCAGAGGGATAGCCAGATGCAGCAGGCTTTTCAGGATATGGTGGCCGGCAGGTGTCCTCAATTCCCTCCAGCACAATGCCCTCCAGCACAACCAGTGCTTATGAGCTTTGAGGAGTTTGTGGCACAGAACGCTGGCCCCTCACCGGTTAGTTCATCCCCAATCTATTCACCCAAAGCATGCCATGCCTTTCAACACAGTCATATATCCCGTGCATATGTCTTTTCAACATCCAGGGAACAGGTGGATCTACCGTTGGCGGTGGTCTTCGCAGCACTCCGGAGACACGGAGCCCGACCACTCCGATCCACGGAGGCGGAGGCGGAGGTGGAGGCGGTCTTGGCGGTAGCGCTGCCGCTAGCAGTGACGACCTGGGCTTAGGCGGTCTTGGCGGTGACGACCTCCGTGGTGCTCGACGTCCTGGCGCTTAAGCCTTTGGGTCACATTGTGGTGGTCTTGGTGGTGATGATACTTATATGCTTGTGATGTTTCTTATTGTTGTTTGTGAGATTCTTATATGCTTGGTGGTGATGATACTTATATGTTTATGCTTTGCGATGCTTCTTATGATGTGTGATGATGAATTTGTTTTGTGATGCTGCTGGGCCAGCTGTTATGTGATGCATATATTTGTTGTGTGATGCTGTATATATTCAAATGAATTGAGCTGAAACAAAACAGAAAAAAGAAAAAAACAGACAGAAACTATGCTGACGGCTAGGCCGTCGGCATAGAGCTGCCATGAGCTCCCAGTGGCTGCCACGTGGTAGGTCTATGCCGACGGTCTAGCCGTCGGCATAGTTTCAAACTAAGCCGACGGCTAGGCCGTCGGCATAGGCCTGCTCCAGAAGTTCCCAGTGGCTGCCACGTGGCAGGTCTATGCCGACGGTCTAGCCGTCGGCATAGTTTCAAACTAAGCCGACAGCTAGGCCGTCGGCATAGACCCGCCCCAGGGGTGACGCCTGCTCGCCACGTGGCACGTCTATGCCGACGGCCTAGCCGTTGGCTTAGTTTGAAACTATGTCGACGGCTGGGCCGTTGGCATAGGCGTGCCACGTGGTGAGCAACTGTTGGTCAGCACTTGACGGCGGCCGCCGTTAGGCGATAACGTTGCCGACGGCCAGGGCCGTCGGCATAGATGTACGGACACCGTCGGGATAGGGCCTATGCCGACGGCCTTTCTATGCCGACGGCCTTCCTGGCTACGCCGACGGATATGTTGCCGACGGCCCTATGCCGATGGGGCCCGTCGGCATAGGCCTGTCCCGACGGCCATTCAGGGATATGCCGACAGCCCTGGCCGTCGGCATAGGGTGCGATTCCGGTAGTGGTGGCACATTGACTGACGTGGAAGGTTGCATGTTGATGTTGATGTGGATAGTCTACATGTTAAGAGAAATCATCTAGTGGGGAGCTCCTATTTATATATAGAAGACTAGAAATAGTTGTGTCTGGTTTGGACTCATTGGTGGCGTTTGCAAAGCACGTACTAGTTTTGGTAAGGTTGGAGTTTGTATCCGATTACGTTGGTTAGCTTGATCGTTAGGCCGGCAGCTTCGGGTGTGTATATACACAGGGAAGGCTGTGAAATATTGGATCATACCGAGAAAAGGAGAAAGAAATAAAGAGAAAAGCAGGCACGCCACATGCCTTTGGCTAAAAAAAAATTTGTGCACGTGTTCATCATCTAGTTTGATGTGATCTATCTTGTGGGAGAATTCCCAATATACTTCGTCAAATCAGCCTCTCAACCAAGAGGTTGCAGATTCCCATCAGTTAAATGTTTGTCTTACATGTCAAAACTCTGTTTTTCTGCATCTTGGACTAACCATCCCTTAGAGGGTATAGTTAGAAGATCATCGATTCCTAACGAAATCGATGTAGTGGCTTGATGGAAGCCTAGAGTCTTTAGTTGATTTAGTATATTGGGTGTATATCCCATTCCAAAATGAATTCTTAATATGCTAATAAGTCGTTTCATATCAGCTTCGTCTATCTCTTTACTATGGAAGAGCAGATTGACCCATTCCGCCATACCTAAGTACCCCCCCCCCCCCCTCCTTCGGCTTCCAAACAACTGAAGTGCAACATATATGTTTCACAGGGAAATGTTATTTCCCATGTCTAAGAAAACTTGTATGCATTTCACCTCCCCTCAATCTCGGTTAGAGTAAAGCTATTCCTGGAGTTTAGGATACCATCTCCGATTTGCTCAAGTTCCACGCTTCGCTGCGTAAAGAAGGCAGTGCATATTGGGGATGGAAGTGTGGTGCTTCCATTCTTGAGGACGAACACCACTGATGACATGAGTGGCCTATCATCTTGGTTCTCTTGGACACACATTACATGGATGCAAAGTGAAGCTTCATCCAATGAACAAGTATCCATGATAGATGAGTCCACCAATTCATTTATCGTTCCTTCCTTCCACATATTCCATGACTGAAACAATGACAATTATTAGAAAACATCATCAATAACTTGATATATTCCTATATTTGGAACTTCGCAAAATTCTTCTGTGTACACTTACATATATACATACAATGAGGCTAGGGAAGCCCATGGTGTGACAATTTGAGATTCTCTTCATATCAGTAATAATCTCAAGTACTAGCACACCAAAGCTGTAGAGATCAGACTTGGTAGAGAAGACACCTTTCATGGCATATTCTGGAGACATGTAGCCACTGTATGACATTGCACTCACATAGATTAGTAAACATGAATTTAACATGCTTTCAAATTTACATGATTTATACTTTTGAAATTTTTACTCACTATGTTCCCACAACACGCTGGGTGCTTGCATTCTGTTGGTTGTCGCCAAAGATCCTCGCCATACCAAAGTCAGTTATCTTGGGTTTCATCTCTACATCAAGCAATACATTTCCAGCTTTGAGATCCCTATGAATTATTGTCACCCTTGAATCCTGGTGGAGATACAAAAGTCCCTTAGCAACCCCTTTATTATATTAAACCGTATTGTCCAGTCCAGTATTAATCTTCTTGAATCATCTTTACAATAAACACATGTTAGAAAATGTTGTGGTTTGTTTTAGGGAACTGTTGATTGTTTCTGGAATATGTACCAAAAAGGACAGCATCTAAGCTTTTGTTCGGCAGATACTCATAGATCAATAATTTTTCATCCCCTGCACCACAACATCCAAGAAGTCGAACTAAGTTTCTATATTACTTCATTCCTGAATTCCTTTGTTCCTTGTTGAGAATCACTACTTAGCCTCTTGACAGCAACTTCTTGGCCACCTAATAATCCCTGGAGAGTTTTAAGGGGGACTTAGACTCAAACTTTTCAATGAACAATTTAATTATACTAATTTTAGAATGAACTTCAGGAATTTGCTGATCTATCAAGATACCTTGTAGACCTTGCCAAATCCTCCCTGTCCAATCATACATGTCTCAGAGAAACTGTTTGTTGCTAGAGAAATTTCCTCAAAGCTTACAAATGGAAATTTATGGTCATGTGGAGGGTCTCCTTCCCCAAGTTCATCAGAGGTACAAATACCATTCAATGCAGTCTTCTTGTATTTTCTCCTCTTTTTTTTGTTCTTGCCTGAACGCACAATGTTATAATTATTCCTCGTTTGATGAGTGTATGATTAACATAAAAAATAAAGTGTTACTCCCTCCCTCCCATAAATGAATCTAATAAGATCTTAAATTATGGGATGGAGGGAGTATATTTCACCACTAGAACTGTCCATGTATGTCTACTATTCTCTCATGGACTAAAAAACCAAAGCAAATATAACCTTTATGCCATGGTGGGAAATGGTTGACCTGACAAAATGGTGACCCCCAATCATGTAAATTAAGTTACAACTTACATGTGTTACGAAAAACTACCTCTTCTCCCTAGCCTCATCCTCCCAAGTAAAGAGATGGTTTGGTTTCTCTAGCATGTGTGGTCCATCTTATTTCTAGTACATCGCCAATATTGATTAAGTCATTTGCAACATTGGCTAATTTCATGCTCAAAATCACGTGAGGGGTTATTTCTATTGTTTCACGTATTTATTTATTTTGTAAATTTATATGGTTCACATTAGGAGAAACACTATAATACCTTTCAATTTTAGCCATGCGAGGAAAATGCATAGGACTGCAACAACACCGGTTCCTAAAATTGCCAGGACAGTCCTCGCCACGGTGCTCTTTGTCCTTTCACCAGTGGAATGTACAAATACCATAGAATGGGCAATGACTGATGTAATCATGAAAGTATGTTTGTAAATACAAGGTAACTAGAAGGAGGGAGAAAATTGGCACCAGCTGCTACTTCTAAGCCTCCAAGCCGGAGATATAGCGTGACGCTGCCAAGCCCTTCGCCGAACTTTCCCGTGTCGATCAACTCCCCCGTCCAAATTAAGCACCTCGTCGCTTCTCCTCCAGACCTGCTGCTGCCTAGGTTGATGAATGAATACGCCACGCAGGAGCAATTGCTTCTGCACTCCACCGCACACTCCTGCAACGAGCTCATGTTCCCGCCGGCAATCGTGAACCTGTCCGGCGCCTTCATCTCCGTCAAGGCCAAGAAGACGTCACCACATCCCTGCAATGCCTCCTTTCGTCGGCACCCGGCTGAAAACCTACCAGCTACCCACTCATTCGTGCTTGCTGGATCGAAGCCATTGAGGCACTTACACACTGGTATGGGCGCCACCGTCTCGTCGCAGTAGCCGTATGGACCACAAAAGCCGTACCGGCTGCACTCCGATGATGGCCAGTTTTCCAGGACTACCCATGCCGAGGAGGTGGTACTCCAGCTCTGGAGCTGGAAATCTCCGGAGTAGGTTGCCACATACCTAGTGTGTGGGCGCCGGCAGAGACAGTGTAAGTGACGTAGATCTCCTGGTCGTTGTTGACGACGGCCTGTTAGATGATGACGGTCGCACTACGGTTAACCTGCTGGTACTGGCGCTCACTCTTCACGAGGTATCCTGTCCACGGGCCACTGCGGGCCACTGGGCGAGTCCCGTCCCACAAGAATAACTGGATGAGAGTGTCTGGGTCGACTCCATAGGAGAAGCGCCCGGGTGATGGGTCTCCAGGGTCCTTCCAGGACACCACACGGCTGGTGCCGTGTGTGACATAACTGAGCCGTATCTTCATTTCTGGAAGCACCGTGTCGGTGAGGTGGTCAAAACTCAGCCATAATATAGTCCCATTCGGCGATCGGACAACGAGGTTGCCGGTGTTCTCGAGCACCGCTACCGGCGAAGAGGAGCTCGAGGTGGCTGTAACATCTGTCGTCCAAACGACATGGCCACCACCACCGTCTGAGAGAACGAGGTTGGAGGTGTTGGTGAGGGATAGCCTCGGCAGCGAGGAAGTGTTGCTGGTGACCGGGGTCTCCCTGTTGGCTACCCACACGACGGTGAGCTCCGGTATGCTGCTGTACCATACGCCCAGGTACAGGCTGGCCGGACCGCCGGAGTGGAGTCGGAGGGACTGAAGAAGCCCAAGGCGAAGGCACCGTCGTCCGAGATGATGGTTGCGCCCGGTGCGAGCGGCTTGCCGGGGACAAGCCGGTCCTCGCCTCCTCGGCCGCCCGCAACGGCAGGAACAGAAGGATTAGAGCCGCGGTGTAGCAGGTGAGAGCCGGCCAATCCATTGATCGATCAGGCCGAAGTGTTCTGCAGTAAATTGCTACGTGCTCTGGCAATGAATCTACTAATCGTGCCCTGTTCCATTGCTGATGCTGACATGCTGTTAGTTAAGGTGCAAAGTCCCGATCGATATGATGCTTGGTCTTGCAAGCAGCAAAGGACTAGTGCTAATATCTTGACAAATCAGTGACCGGTTCCAGCAGTCACGTAGGGTCGATAAGGAATTCGGCGATTGAAAAATGCAATGCTTTTGAATTATTGTTCGAGTTGAGAGTTGACATTTCAGCCGTCCACGTCGAACAGCGTTACCGTAGTACCAGGGCAACGTCGCCAGTGTGAGCCCAAACAATATTTTTCGAAACGGTTTTACCATTTCAAAGGCGACTGAACGCTCAAAAAGTCCAGCCATATGACAGATTCATACTATGAAGAAAGAGAGAAGGTAAAAAATAGATTAGTCCAATAGCAAGTGTTATATCTAACCTCGTTATATGTGTGACATGGGAGCAGCGTGGCTATACTATTAACCATGCTCTTAGATCACACAAGTTGTAGAGTTCGTCTTCACAACAGTGAAATACTTGTTTTACATCAAATGTCATTATTTATATACATTTGGTAAGAACAGCGATGAATCTAAAAAAATATTCTTATGGTGTCAACTACCACCTCCGTACTGGTTTATTGGTTCCCATATTATTTTGTGTCAAATTTTGGCCATAGATTTAAGTAAGAAAAATAATAATACATGTCACGAAAAATTATATCTTTGGATTTGTATTCGAACATAGTTTTCAGTGATATTATTTTTGGTTACATGCACTAACATTTATGATTGCGAATGCGATAGAATAGCAGTACATATGAAAATCTTGGGTAACATTAAAGATACTGCTCCACTTTTGGGCTGTGCTCGCAGCAGCACGACGTACACGTACTTCACATAGTAGTCCTACTGTTCACCAGATAGTTTACTTTTGTTTTGCGTTTGTGAATCACTAGATAGGTTACTTTGCCTATACGCTGTGGTTTACCCATGTTGGGTGCACCCACCGTTCGCTGCTATCGTCATGTGCAGGAAAAAGCTTTCATGTTGAGTGCACCAAGGTCTATTGGTTGACGCGCACAACTTGAGTCGTAGCTCAGTTCGATGGAATGCCTGCATGACCGTTGGTTTTGCACAAGTTGCAAAATGATGAGGTAACTTGGTCGTGACACCTCCCCGTTTGTCATACTTTTTGCACAATTTTCATTGTCTAGTCCATCAGACCTTACCAATCAAGTGGATGCGCCCTTGTATATGTAGTCAGAATACAGAAAATGTACTCAACAATGCACACGATGGTTGTTGGGGGGACAAATACAATAGAATCTGGGCTTGTCGTAGAAAAATAGGAAAAATGAATCTGGACCATCAGATGTGAGATTGATGGCCCGGATTGGAGTGGAGTGATTTGTGCACACAATTTGCGAGAAGATCCCTCCCTGCAAGCTAATTTGGTACCGCTGTCCTCGTCGTTCAAGTCCAAGTCCCCTATGCAGCGACATCACAGATCCATCCGACTGTGGTTGTGGCGGCCTAGATGCCTCCTCCAAGCTAGGCAAGTATGCAGGGTGGAGGCGCTGTACGATCTCTCCGGTGGCTCCTGGCCGTTGTCGCACTGGAGGCACTGTTTGAGGTAGATCAGATCCCTCCACTATAATCTGTATCATGCATGTTCAATCTGATAGTTCAGAATCATTTTTTTCTATTTTTCTACCACAAACCCAGATTCTACTATATTTGCCCTCGATGAAGCACCCTAACTTTTTGTGACCATCCTACTATTTCTGACAAGTATAAACACAACAAATGAAAGAACGGCAGACAAGAATATCACTTGCTTTCAATGTAGAGGCCGCCTTCATTGAATTTGCTTCTCTTCAATTCCTACTTCTGTGCATGTATCTTAATTTTCATAAACTGAGAGTGATATACTGAGGCCAGAAACGGAATATCATTCAAAGATCATACCTTCTGAACAACACATGATAGATAATTATTGTGTCTTATTTAGAAAATGCTGTCACTATTTTGTGAGCCACAGGATTTACAACGATGTTATGTGCACAGAAATCTAAATAATTAAAAAAAATCACCGCCCCTCTATCTCGGTATGAGTCAAATTATTCATGGAAGTGTGAATATCTTTTCTTAACTCATCCACTTCAACATTCCGCCGTGCGAAGTAGGCAGGGCGATTGGGGGTTGTAAGTGTGGTGCTTCCATTCTCTAGGACGAACACAACAGATGACATGAGTGGCTTGTCGTCTGGGTTCTCCTGAACACACAAGTGTGCTAGATGGACACAAATCAAAACTTCTTCTGGTGAAGCATTTATGATAGATGAGTCAGGAAGTTCCTCGGTCTCTTCTTCATTCCACATATTCCATGACTAAAACAAGAAAGAACATCATATCAGTACTGAATTTATCCCTCAAACAAAAAATTACTTCGGACTTTGATCTATTTCTAGAAATGGAACTTAATATAAATATTCTGTCTACTCACATATACTGTGAGGCTAGGGAATCCCATGGTTTGGCTATTGGAGTTTCTCCTTATACCAGTTACAATCTCCAGTATTAATACGCCAAAGCTGTAGACATCGGACTTGGTAGAGAAGAAACCTTGCATTGCATACTCAGGAGCCATGTAGCCACTGCTTGGTTATACTAAAACTGTTAGAATTTATCTAACATGAATTTAACTTACTAATATGAGTTTCTTTTATGAATGCTCACTATGTTCCAACTACACGTTGGGTATTTTCATTTTGCTGGTTATCACCAATGATCCTTGCCATACCAAAGTCAGCTATCTTGGGTTTCATGTATGCATCTAGCAAAACATTTCCAGCTTTTAGGTCCCTATGAATTATGGTGAACCTTGAATCTTCATGAAGATATAGAAGCCCCCTTGCAACCCCTTTGATTATACTAAACCGTTTTTCCCAATCCAACAACAATTTTCTTGAGTCATCTACAAAGAAACAAATATGACAAAAATGTAAATTTTTGGGTTATCTTAGGAAATTATGGATTGTTGTTAGAATATGTACCAAAAAGGGTAGCATCCAAGCTCTTGTTAGGAAGATACTCATATATCAAGAGCTTTTCACCTCCTTCATCACAACACCCAAGAAGTCGAACCAAGTTTCTATGTTGCAATTTTGCAATTAGAATTACTTCGTTCCTGAATTCTTTTGTTCCTTGTTGAGAATCTCTACTTAGCCTCTTGATTGCGACTTCTTGACCACCTAATAGTCCCTAGGGAAACATAAAGTTGAGTTTTACATATGAATAAATCAATTCTCCTAATTTAGAAGGAATAACGTGAACTACATAGTCAACAAGCTACCTTGTATACTTTGCCAAATCCTCCTTGTCCAATATTACATGCTTCAGAGAAATTGTGGGTCACAAGAAAAATTTCCTCTAATCTTACGAATGGAAAATCTTGATCATGAGGAGCCTCATCTCTACCAAGTTCTTCGGAGGTACTCATACCATCCAATCTTATATTCTTGTGCCTTCTGCAATTTTTGTTCTTGCCTGCGACCACAATGTAACATTCATTTCCAATTAGCATACCATGGGCATAAGAAATAAAAAGTTATACGTGACCCCACAAATTGTCTATATTGTTGTTATTCCCTTTATGAACTCACATAACAAGATGAAATAACCCATTAGGCAAAAAAACATTCACCAAAAAAATCTATTTGCTCTAGTTCACTATTCAACGCAGCGGTAAAGCTGTTGCCTTGTGACCATGAGGTCACGGGTTCGAATCCTGAAAATAGTCTCTTGTAGAAATGCAGGGAAAGGTTGTGTACTATCTATACTACTTAAAAAGAACGTAAGGTTTTCATTTCATCTCTTTTTCGTCCAACCTTTCATATATACGTCCCACTCTTTCCTTATCCTTTTTGATTTCTTCCTCCCATATTTGATTTTTCTCCCATTCATTCAATTGTCTCATGTTTATTATACTACTTAAAAAGAACATAAGGTTTCCATTTCACCTCTCTTTCGTCCAACCTTCCATATATACGTCCCACTCTTTCCTTATCCTTTTTGATTTCTTCCTCCCATATTTGATTTTTCTCCCATCCATTCAATTGTCTCATGTTTATTAACTTACCAAAATAAACACATATTTTGTTGGCAAGTCATTAAATTCTTACCAAATAAGTGCTTAACAATAAAATGGCAGATAAATCATGGCAATTGCATACAAATATTTGGTAAGATTTTAGCGTATCAATATAATAATATACGTGGATTCTCAAAAACAATAATACAATAATAGACGTGCAGTCAGGGGCTAATCTATTAGAATGTTTATACTCCCGTCGCAACGCACGGGCAATTGTCTAGTAGACCCAAAATGGTCGGACCCTTTCCTAGACCCTGCACAAGCGGGAGCTACATGCATCGGGCTGCCCCTTTTTTTATTAATTCACTGTTTAAGTGGCTTAGAGCCTTAGACGATACCGGAAACTGAGGGCATATTGTGGTAGTAGATGATGAATTCCAAGTTATGTTATTAAACTGGCATTCTCATAAAGTTTTCAAATAAAACTTGTTTAAGTAGATTCGGCGAAACATACCTTTGCACTTTAACCATGCAAGAGAGATGCATATGACTGCGAAAAAACTACTGATTAGAACTGGCAGCATAATCCTAACTGCATTACTTTTTCGCCTTTTACCTGCGCCATACATATATATAACATAAGAGAAAAAGAAGATGACTGATACAACTTAACTATATTAGCAAAGACAGTAAAAATGACAAAACTGGTAGTAGAAAGAGACGAAATGAAAGTTTGTTGCCACCGGCTACCTGCTAGTCGTAGATAGAGCGTCTCTCCACCAGGCTCGCGTAATTTTCCAGTGTCAATCAAATCCCCAGCCCATAACAAGCACATTGTCGCGGCTCCTCCGAAACTGCCACTACTGACGTTGCGATGCACATACCCCACACAGGAGCAGTTGCGGTTGCACTCCGCCAAACACTCCTCAGACGTACTTCTGCCCCCTCCGACAAGCGCAAATTTATCTGGAGACTTCATCCCCAACATGGCCAAGTAATTACTTGTGCACCCGTGCAACAGCTCCTTCCGCCGGCACCCCGCCAAGAACTTGCCACTAGTCCACTCCTCCTTGTTTGCTGGCTCGAAGCCATCTAGGCACTTGCAAGTTGGGATAGGCACGACTGTCTTGTCGCAGTAGCCATATGGGCCACAATGACCATAGCGATTGCATTCAGCAGACCACATCGAAACGACAACCCACACCGACAACCTGCTACTCCAGATCGCAATGTGATACTGACCAGAATAGGTCAACACTGTCCTTGTGGGTGGGGCGCCATCAGAGAGGCTATATGTGACATAGATGTCATCACCGTTGCCGATGATGGCCATGTAGATGAGAACATCACTAACGTTCATGGCCCCTACCAGCTGTTGTTGGCTAAAGCTAAACACTTGGATCCCCGTCCATGGGTTGCTACGGTCACCAAGCTCTGCCCGTCCCTCAGAAATATTTGGAGGGGTGTGTCCAGGTCGCCACCTAAGGAGAAGCGTCCTGGAGAAGGGTCGCCGGGGCCCTTCCAGGATACCAGATGATCGCGAGTGTCACGTGAGCTGTATTTGATCCGCATCTTCATCCCAGGGAGGAGCGTGTCCGTGGGGTGGTCGAAGCTCTGCCACAGCGTGGTACCGTTTGCCGATCGGATGACGAAGTTGCCAGTGTTCAGAAGCACCGCTGTTGGGGTAGACGAGCCAATGGTAGTGGTTATGTTGGCCGTTGTCCAAAGGACACGGCCGCCACTATTATCTTCGGAGATAACGAGATTGGAGGTGTTGGTGAGGGAGAGCATCGGTGCAGAGGAAGTGTTATTGGAGATTGGGGTTTCACGGTTGGCAACCCACACAACTGTGAGCTCAGGGATATTGTTGTACCATATGCCAAGGTACAGCTTGGCTGGAGTGGAGTTGGAGGGGTTGAAGAAGCCTAAGGCGAACGCTCCGCCATCAGAGATGATGGTGTTGCCAAAGCCCAGCGGCTTGCCAGGGACAAGCCGGTCGTCGGAGGCACTCAAAGGAAGGAATAGAATGATGAGGGCCGCGGTGCAGCAAGCCAGAGCCACTGAATCCATCAATTGGTTAGGCTAAAATCTTACTTACTAAGCTGTACCTAAGCTATAGGCTATATATCAGTGCTGCTCAATGGAGAAAAGCACTTGCATCGAACCTTCGTCTACAAAGTAAAAAAAGATAGTTTGACCAACGATCCACGACTGTTCTATCACGGAAGCAGATGATTGATAATGCAAAGAGAATGCTACAATGAGCTGGTTTCATAATATGTGCTGGAGTTTATATTTCAGCCATCCACGTCGGAGTTGGGATGCCACCATCACTGCTGACTACTCCCTATGTTCCAAATTACTCGTCGGAGAAATGGATGTATCTAGAATTAAAATACATCTAGATACATTCATAACTGCGACAAGTAATTCGAAATGGAGGGAGTAGATAGCTAGTTCTTTTTTCGTCATCATTAACCACATCGCTTCTCACTAAAAGGAAAAATCCGTAATAGCAAGACACAGCGATCAGCGAATGACCGCGGTGGGTGAGATCTTAATATTGAGATACTGACCGGGCCCAGATCATACGGTCCAGCTCCGGCGCGGTTGGATCACAGGATTTCAAAGTCGTTGGTCAAACCTATGAATGTACGTACCGACGGAAAAGGTGCTTCCATTCTCAGACATAATTTCCTAACGTCTTAATGTGCAAACTGAATATTCTCTTACTCGTCATGTCACAGCTGAAAACATTTAACACTAGAAAAAAGGTATGGTAGCTCTCGGGTGCCCCTCTAAACAACACTGCCCCGGCCTGGGTTATATTCTCATACGGCCGCGCGGTTGAACCCCAGTGTTTCAATTCTTGGACAAACTGGTCTACACGCCGATGTACGACCAACGGCTTGGCAGTGGAGACCAGCTTGCCGGAGACCAGCCTGTCGTGGGACATGCTCAATGGCTGGAGGATTAGAAGGATCAGAACTGCAGTGCGGGTGAAGAATGGGTGAGCCGGCCAATCCATCGGTAGCCACTAGTCTATTGGTGCTGCTACATTGTTAAGCTTTCATCGAGCATCGATCACAAGTAAATAAATAAATAAAAATGCTCCGATGAATCGTTCAGTATCTGTCCACATGTCTAATAAGATGATTCAACGATGCAAAGTTTTTTGGATTTATGGTCGATTGGCTTGGAGTCGCTGAGAGTGCGTTGGATGGAGTTGACATCTCAGCTGTTCACGTCGGAGTTAGGATGCCATCATCACTTGCTTATCAGTCAGGCTAGTGACTGAAATATTAGCCTATACCGCCCCGGCTGCTATGGCCCCGATGCATTGGATCTTGTTAGAAATAGAGTAAATTCCGGTTTTTACCCTCTATTTTGAGATTTTTGACAATAATTACTCCATTTAGCGAAATTTCATCTATTTTACCCAATTTAACAAAAGTTCTGCCACAATTTACCCTGTTTAAAATTTTGTGAGCGTTTTGACCGACAGGTCCCAATTGTCAGGTCCAGCTAGCATGCCACATCGACGGTTTTTTCCTGCCTACTTTCTTCCTGCTGGATCGGTCCTCCCAGCTTCTTCTTGACCGGGACCGGGACCAGCCCGATGGAGGTCGCTCGAGTCGCATCCAACGCACAATGCCCGAGTCGACCGTGAGCCACGCTTGCCTCTAGTCTGTTCTCGCTTGCGTTGCCTACCCCCTATCGATTGCATCACACGTCCAGGCTTCCAACCCACACACACGTCAGGCTCGCTCGAACCTAGGGTCTGGGATTGTCAGGCAGTGGTGACGATGACGGTGGCGGCGGCGACGAGTGCTGAGCAGCCGGCCATGCGATTTCATACCTCCTCGAGCAGAGGGTTGTATGGCCGCGGCATCCAAGCAAGAAATGACCCCGTGGAATCCGATGGCTCTGTCAAGCTCGCCGACGTTGGCATAGGCGCGTCCATGTACATGATCCCATGAGGCTGTGCCCAGTTCTTCTTACTACTTTGGCGACATAACAGGGATCCCATGAGCACTCGTGGAGCTATGGCCAAGCAAAACTGTGACATGGCCCGCCCAGCTCAGTGGTAATTCCCTAGGATATGAGATGAAAATGGGTTATCAAAGTAAACTAGTTAGATTTCCCTTCAGTTTGGCCCGCCCAGCTTTTCAAGTGTAGCTCCGCCCATGAGGTTGTGCTCAGTTGATGGCAGGGCTATGGCGATGGCTGGTCCAACAAGCTAGTGAGGTTGGTGAACAAACAAGCCCTCTCAGTCGTACCCCATTCCACAAGATTTTGACCATCTTTATCATAGCAATTTGTGTATCTGAAATTTTCCCGACTCATGCACTAGCCGGCGAGGCGTTTCATTCGGACAGAATTAAGATGCTTATTGAAGATCATGTGTATACATGTCACCCTTCTGCAGCGTGTACGAGCTAAGAAAGGTGAAGACTGACAAGGTGTTTGTGCCGCTGCTTGTGTAGCTTGTCATTGCCACTGCTACTGTTTGGTGTATTCTGTAGCTTGTGTAGTTGTGAACTAGTGAAGCTATCTATATATGTGGTATTATTCGGCTGTACTATAAGATCCTAGTGCTATCTATAAATGGGAAGCATTATTCAATCCTGTTTTGAATATGTGAATCCAGAGCGATCTGTAGCCTATATTAATCAGTTTTGACAGTAGTGTGAAGCATAAATACGATCTGTTTGACAAACGAGAGATAATTTAACAGCATGATCCATGAATCAGGAGATGAATTGACATCATGACCCAGGGAACAAACAGGCAAAAATAGTTGTCATAACTCAATTTTTTCGCATTTTATTTCCATGATCTGTTGCAAATAATAAAGAATGATCTATTTTATAAATAATAGGAGAATACCATCAACTCCAAAAAAATATTAGACAGGGTAAATTGGCACAACACAATTGGACCTGTTGGTTAGAATGCTCACAAAATATTAAACGGGGTAAATTGTGGCAACACTAATACTAAATGGGGTAAAATGGATGAAATCCTGCTAAATGGGGTAATTAGTGTCAAAATTATCAAAATAGGGGGTAAAAACCGGAATTTACTCTTAGAAATAAAATCATTTTATTAAATTGCAAACTGTAGTATGTATACCGTGTAAATCTAGCTAGTACTTAAACCATCTGTTATGTCATTCAGAGTAAGGATAATTTGATCTTTAAACCCAGCTTTGGTGTGGCCTTGACGATGTGCTCTCTCTATCATTAGAACTGTTTTTTTGTCAGCGTGCTGGCGTATTGGGAGATGGAAAAAATATGTACCAAAAAGGTTATCATCCAAGATCTTGGTAGGTAGATAATCATATATGGGAAGCTTCTCATTTCCCTCATATCCAATAAGTTGAACCAATTTTGTATGCTGCGTTTTGGTAATTACAATTACTTCATTCCTATATTTTTGTGTGTTGTTGAGATTTTCTACGTAGTCTTTTCACTGCAACTTCTTGACCACCTACCATTCCCTACAGAAATATAATGGTAGTCACGTATTTGAGTTTTGTTGGAAATAAGAATGATGTTTGCAGAGAACATTTTGCGTAGTGACAAAATTCAACAAATGCAACAATAGTCCTTCGCCCGCTCACATTAGCTAGTTATTAAGAGTGGAAAAGGTTTAAGCTTAGCCTATGCTGCTACTTTCCCAGTAAAACAACTATAGTTTTCGCACAGCGCAACGACCTCAACATGATGATATGACAAGTGACAGTAATTAGGTAGTTAGGGTATCTCCAACGCCGACCCGTAAACCTCCTGCAACCGTCCGGACCGCGGAAGCCATCCAATGCCGATCTGTATCGGTCCGGTGAGCAGTCCCGATGCGATTTCTCCCGCAAACCGGAGACAAGCGTGGGGGAGGCTTACGGGAGTCCGAACACGTGAAAAGTCGCTCCCCGCCCCCTGCCCCCCTCCCCCCCAAGCAAGACCGAGCCCGCGCTTTTGAAGCATCCCACACTATTTCCGTGCCAAAATTGCCCACTCTCTTCTTCCACTCCAAGCCGCTCTCCACCCAATTCCGCTCTTTTCTCCCACCCCCTCCTTCCCTCTGCCACCGACGCATGCAATCGTCGAAGAACCTGTTGGAGATGGAGGCGGCGGAGGTGATGGAGGTGCCAGAGGATCCGAGCGTCACGCTCACCCGGAAGATCAACAAAGAGAAGCGGCAAAATCGTCGCGTCAAAGCGAAGGCGCAAAGGAGGAGACGAGGAGCAGGTGTCCGGCCACCGGTGGGCCAGGTGGTGGCGATGGTCGTGGAAGACGGGGCGGTCGGCAAGGCCATGGCAGATGCCACCAAACGGGCGCTCCCACATTACTGACGGCATCGTGGCCGAAGCCTTACAAGCCTTCATACTACTACGCCGCCAAGCAGCTCGCAAACCCAGCTGGTATCGTTGTTTACATCGTCGATGTTAATGCGGCGCCGATCTTCCTCGAGTATTCTTTGTCGTCGCTCGTCGGGCGAGGACGGCAGGCGGAGAGCAGATGGGTGCCGGCGCGCTGTTTGCTGCAATGCCGAAAGCGAGGGAGCCGGTGTACAAGCGTGACCGTGAGTTGCTCGATATCACCCACAACGGAGGCGAGGGAGGAGGAGGGGGCAACAAGGAGGAGCAGGTGGATGACTCGGATCCCACCTAGTCCGGCAACTACCAGCAGCAGTGGTCCTACACCTAGTCTGGCGATGGCACACGGCAATAACAACATTAGACTGACGGGGAGCAGCATCCAGAGGGGGAATGAGGGGGAGAAGGAGGAGGAGGAGGACGGAGACGACGATGATCTGGATGATACATCCGGACATCCGAAGAAGAAAGGTAGAGGAGAAAGCTTCAACATGCGGGAGGACGAGCTGCTGTGCGACACATGGTTGCCCACTAGCCTCGATCCTATCCATGGCACGGAGCAAAAAGGCACAACCTTTTCGAGGCACATTCACATAGGGTTCCATGAGCACAAGCATTTCGCTCCCTACTCCAATGCGTTGATACGCAATCATGAGTAGAAGTCCCTCAACCATCGATGGTATACCATAGAAGAGGCCGTCTCCAAGTATTGCGGGCACTTGAAGCATCTCATTGTATGATGGCCTAGCGGTGCACAAATCACCGAGCAAGTAAGTTGATCACTAGCCAGATATGCTTTAGTTTTATTGATCACCAACTGGATATGCTCTAGTTTTGTTGATCACTAGCGGGGTGTGCTCTAATTTTGTTGATCACTAGCTGGATATGCTTTAGTTTTGTTAATCACTAGCCGGATATGCTCTAGTTTTGTTGATCACTAGCTGGACATGTATTGTTTTGTTGCTCACTAGATGAAGTTACATTGTTTCCCATTTGTAGCCTACTCGTGTTTGTGTGGTATACAAGAAGTTGGAGAAGAATTCCTTCACCGCATGCATTGTTGGTTTAAGTTGAATGGGCAACTGAAGTGGAACCTTTTCGTTGCCGAGACTGCCGCCCAAGCCAATGAGGAAGAAACCGGTGCCCTACCAACTCAGCCCAAGAATCGCAGAAGAAGGTTAGAAGAAATCTACGGGGCAAGAAATGGGAGGAGGAGAGGGCGAAGCAAGAAGGTGCGGCGGCCAAGGTGACATGGAGGTTCGAGGAGATCTTGGCGAAGAAGGAAGAGGCATACGTGAGGCGCTCGGACATCTAGGGGGAGTGGAATGCAGAGAGGTTCAAGCAGTTGATGGATGTGACGGAGAAGAAGATCAAGGTCGAAGAGAGGAGGACCATGATCGAGGAGAGGAAGGCGGCGCTCGAAGAGAAGAAGGCCGCCCTCAATGAAAAGATGAGGAAGATCGCAACCAATGCAGATGATGCCAAGATGTTGACCTTGAATATTGGCTCTTTGGATGGTGAATCTAGAATTATCATGCAATCCATCCGCTATCAGATGCTAGAGCGGTAGAAAAATCAATTGGTGGCGGCGCAAGATGAGTACGTGGTGGAGGCGGAGGTGGACGCGGAGGATGCCTACGCGGCGGCTACTGCACCTCCTTGATTGGCAAGCATCTTGCTGGGATGGCCGGTCCGGTAGGGCAGTAATGCACGGACTGTATGTGTCCGCGGTCTGATAACCCCTGTCCGTGGACGGAAGCAAGAGGTTTTTTACGTGTTGCCGTTGGAGGTGCCCTTATTAAGAGTGAAAAAAAATTAAGCTTAACCTGTAGTGCTACTATCCCAGGAAAACAACTACAATTTTCTCACAGCGCAACAACCTCGATATGATGATATGACAAGTGACAGTAATTTGGCAGTTATATATTAAGAGTGAAAAAGGTATAAACTTAGCCCGTGCTGCCACTTTCATAGGAAAACAACTACAGTTTTCGCATAGCTCAACGACCTGAACATGATGATCTAACAAGTGATAGCAATTAGGCAATTATTAAGAGTGCAAAAGGTTTAAGCTTAGCCTCGGCTGCTACTTTCCCAGAAGAACAACTACAATTTTCACACAGCTCAATGATGAACATGATGATCAGACAAGTGGAAGTTATTAGGTAGTTATTAAGAGTGGAAAAGGTTTAAGCTTAGCCTGTGCTGCTACTTTCCCAGGAAAACAACTACAGTTTTCGCACAACTCAACGACCTGAACATGATGATATGATAAGTGACAATTAGGAAGTTATTAAGAGTGCAAAAGGTTTAAGCTTAGCCTGTGCTGCTACTTTCACAGGAAAACAACTACAGTTTTCGCATAGCTCAACGACCTGAACATGATGATCTAACAAGTGATAGTAATTAGGCAGTTATTAAGAGTGCACAAGGTTTAAGCTTAGCCTGTGCTCCTACTTTCCCAGAAGAACAACTACAATTTTCACACAGCTCAATGATGAACATGATGATCTGACAACTGGAAGTTATTAGGCAGTTATTAAGAGTGGAAAAGGTTTAAGCTTAGCATGTGCTGCTACTTTCCCAGGAAAACAACTACAGTTTTCACACACCTCAACGACCTGAACATGATGATATGACAAGTGACCGTAATTAGGCAGTTATTAAGAGTGCAAAAGGTTTAAGCTTAGCCTGTGCTGCTACTTTCCCAAAAGAACAACTACAATTTTCGCACAGCTCAATGATGAACATGATGATCAGACAAGTGGAAGTTATTAGGCAGTTATTAAGAGTGGAAAAGGTTTAAGCTTAGCATGTGCTGCTACTTTCCCAGAAAAACAACTACAGTTTTTGCACAGCTCAACGACCTGAACATAATGATCTGACAAGTGATAGTAATTAGGCAGTTATTAAGAGTGCAAAAGGTTTAAGCTTAGCCTGTGCTGCTACTTTCCCGGAATAACAACTACAGTTTTCGCACAGCTCAATGATGAACATGATGATCTGACAAGTGACAGTAATTAGGGAGTAATTAAGAGTGGAAAAGGTTTAAGCTTAGCCTCTGCTGCTACTTTCCCTGGAAAACAACTACAGTTTTCGCACAGCTCAACGACTTGAACATGTTGATCTGACAAGTGATAGTAATTAGGCAGTTATTAAGAGTATAAAAGGTTTAAGATTAGCCTGTGCTGCTGCTACTTTCCCAGAAGAACAACTACAATTTTCGCACAACTCAATGATGACATGATGATCTGACAAGTGGAAGTTATTAGGCAGTTATTAAGAGTGAAAAATGTTTACGCTTAGCATCTGCTGCTACTTTCCCATGAAAACAGCTACAGTTTTCGCACAATGCAACGACATAAACATGATGATCTGACAAGTGACAGCTAGTAGGCAGTTACTAAGAGTGAAAAACAGACATCTCCAATGGAGAGGCGCTTGTACAGCCGCTTGAGGAGAAAAAACTAACAATTTACCAGTTAGCACCGACGTAATAGTCTCATCCTCCAAGGCTCGTATCAATCTGCGGACGCTTAGGCAAATTCTAAAAAAGTGCAAGCGCCTGTAACCTCCAAAGCTGCAAACGAAGTGTCCGGCCAAGTTCACCGCAAGATGCGTACGTACCTAGTGGATTTCTGTTCCTTTCTTTGCGTCCTTTGTAGCGCCCGACTCCCGTTATATTCGCTTGTAAGACTTTTTTTACTGGAGCGCCCGGCGCCACCTCACGCGTCGATGCCAAGGAAAATCCCAGGATTGGCAGGGAATGAAGCGTAACGGCAAGGAAATCCATCCTAGCGCCCGCTTATAGCGACTGCATTAGACATGCCCTAAGCTCAGCGATGCACAATCAAGTGCTAAAAGAGCGGCAGTTCCTAACGGAACAGAATCTGCATCCCCATATAAATTAACGGAAACAGTAACGCCCACACGTCTGGGCGTTTGCATCTCGCCCACATGCATGGATCCGCGTCCATTTGTGGGTGCACGAATCTTAGCATGTTTGTGGCGCAACGTAGGATAGGGTTGGTGTGTGAGCATTCATCCGGTCGTCCACACGTTCGTTTCACCACACGGAAGGGGCCGGTGTGTGGACGTTTAGCAGTACGTCCACACGCTAGTTTTCACTCACGCACAAGGGCTGATCTGTGGGCATTTGCCATCTCGCCCACATGTCCGTCTCCTCTCCCACACCCAAGCTGCTAGTTGCCATGCGTTTTACAGTGTACATGACAACTGGCCTAGTGTGCTTGTAAGCAGATGACAACTCTCTATTTTTTGCCCAAACATGTCAGTTGCTATGTGTTTTGCAGGGTACACGGCAACTTCCGTAGTGTTCTTGTAAGCAGATAGCAACTCTATTTTACCTGAATATGTTGTTTTGCCATGTCTCTTTGTAGCGCTACATGACAATTGCCTAATGTTAGTAGGTGGCAACTCCTATGGTTTTCAAATCATGGCAACTATAGTAAACCAGACCATACATGACAACTGCTTAGTGTTAGTAGATGGCAACCTCTAAAGTCTTCAAATCATGGCAACTATAGTAAACCAAACCATGCATGGCAACAGATGCAGTTGTCCAAAATGGCATCTGGCACTTGACCTGATATGGCAACTATAGTTGTCCGACATGGCAACTGTAGTTAAACGGACATTGAAGAGGGTCCGGACCATGGCAACTACGGGGACACGTGGTGACTGTCAAGCGGGGCGCGCGGGACCGTTAGGTAGGTGGCTGAGAGAGGTCGTGTGGGCGCTATGCATTTTGCCCACACGTAGGCCTGTGAGAGGGACCGCAAGAAAAAAAAGATGCGTGTGGGCGCTAATTGTTTTGGCCACACGTAGACGTGTGGACTGATCCTCTTAGACACCACACAAAATGTGTGGGCAGACCCATTAACTGCCACACGTGTGGCAGTTATCGTCTTCCTAAATGAATTGAACAATCAAGAATTCTGCAGGCATTTGGGTAATTTTAACATTGTGAATGCGATAGAATAACAGTACATATAAAAATCTTGGAGAAGAACGGAACTCGGACCTCCCAGTATCTCTAGATCGAGTCGCCGCGCGACATCTTGTTCGCGCCGCGCCGCGTGACATCTTATTCCCGCCGCGCCGCGCGAGGGGCAGACGAGGACCGTTCCCGCCGTAGTTCACCATGGTAGTCCGCGGCGAGATGGATGCCGAGGCCGAGCTGAGTACAGATGCTGGGATCTTGCTAGGAGAGCTCGGTCTACGCGTAGGCAGTGCGGAGGAGGTCCTCGTCGAGCGACAACCATAGGCGGCAAACACTTCGGTTCGGCGGCAGAAACGGACAACGGCGGCGGACGAAACACTTCGGTTCGTGACGGGAAAAGAATACCCAGAAAAACGGGCCGAAAAATATCGGAAGCCCACTGAAAACCAGCCTCCCGCTGCCGCTAGAAAAAGCGGCCCGTTTGGAACGAGACAGGCGTCCGGTTTGGTTCCCAGCCGCCGCCGCCTCTCCCTTCGCACCAATGCCTAAAAAACCAGATCCCACCACCGTCGCAAGTCTCTGGCTCCATCATCCCCCTCTCCACTGCTGCTTGGATGGACTTCCTCCCCTCGCCTCCCAAGAGCAGCTCGCCCACAACTCGTCCAGTTCCTCCCGCGGCTCCACATGAAATTGTAACTCTTAATTTCTCCATGTCATTGTCCGCGAGGAAACTTTTTTCTTTTCGCGGGAAATCGTCTGCAAGGAAACTGAAACTGCGCTCTTCTTCGGTCCAAGACGAGCGGAGCAGCAGATCAGAGGAAGAAGCAGCAACTCGATGAATTGCCTTACGGCCCTAGGATTTGTTAGACAGTATAGACGTAGCCTCTGTACACATATTGTAACATTGTATTGTACCTCTTGGTACCTCTGTATAATGAGATAGCCACACCCTATTTAGGGTATCGAGCAGTTTCCCAAATCATATGTTTTACATGGTATCAGTTTAGGTTACGATGTCTTCCGCTGCCGCCGCCGCCGCCGCCGTCGCGCCGACCCCCGTCGCCGCCGTTGCGCCGGTCCTCGCCCCTACGTCGTCGTTCCTCACCTCCCGGCCCCTCGCGACAGCCTATGGAGCCCTGCCGCCGCCAGGGTCCTCGATTGGATCGGGCGCCTCGGGGGATCCTGCCTCGACCGAGATCGCCACGCCGCCGCCCTACGGCGTTGTTGCGCCGCCGTCCTATGGCGTTGCCGCGGCGCCGCCTTACGACGTCGCCCCTACCTTGTACAACGCCTCTTCGGTGCCCCATGGCTCACTGCCGCCGCTGTCATCTTCATGGCCGGTAGCGTCCTACGGGGCGCCGCCCCCTCATCAACCCTACGCAGCACCGTCGCGGCATCCCTACGGGCCGCCGCCGGCGCAGCCCTACTCTGCGCCGGCACTGCAACCCTATGAGGCGCTACCGCGCCAACCCTACCCCGTACCGACCGGGTCCGCGGCCGCTTCGCCGCAGCAACCCTACGGTGGTCTAGGCCGCGGGTCCTCCCGGCTTCTACTCGGCGGTTGCTGCTCATCCCGAGACGGCCCCGTTTTACTTCTCGCACCTGCTGCCGGTGAAGCTCGCGCCGGACAACTACTTGTCCTGGCGTGCTCAGGTGCTGCCTCTTCTGCGGAGCCGCTACTTGGAGGGCTATGTTGACGGATCCATCCCGTGTCCGCCCCCTAATCATCCGGCGTATCACACGTGGGTGGCCCAGGATCAGGCCATCCTCTCCGCCATCCAGTCTTCGCTCACTCCGAGCGTCTCGTGGATGGTCATCTTCGCCGCTACGTCCCGGGAGGCGTGGGCCGCGCTTCACACCAGCTTCGCCTCCCAGTCTCAGATGCGTGCTCATTCCATATGCACCGAGCTGGGTGAGACCAAGCTTGGTGACCCCAGCATCACGGACTACTTCAACAAGATGACTGGTCTCAGCGACACGTTGGCTTCCGTTGGCCAGCTGCTGCAGGATGAGGAGTTCACCACCTACGTGCTTAACGGGCTTGATGATGACTATGACAATCTCATTGAGAACGTCCATGGCCGCGATGATCCGCTCCACCTCGTGAGCTTTATGCACGACTCCTTGGTCGTGAATAGCGCATCAAGGCGCGCCGTGTCTCCCCGGGCTTCGCCTCTGCCAATGCCGCCACTCGCGGCAAACCTCCAAAGTCGTCACCATCGGGTGGCAAACCGGCGCCCTCCTCACAACCGGCCTCGCGGGGCAATGCGCCGACCATCACGGGTGGTAGCCAGCCCGTTGCTTGATGTCCTTGTTGCGGTGCTCAGCAGGCCTGCCAGCTGTGTGGCCTTGAGCGCCACATTGCCTCTCGCTGTCATCGTCGCTACAAGCAAGACTTTCTGGGCCTGGGCAACAATGGCAAAGGGAATGATAAGCAGGTCGCCGCCGTGGTGATGAGTCATGAGTATGGCCGCACTCCGTCCTACTCCATCGATCCTACGTGATATATGGATACCGGAGCTACCAACCACCTCACTGGCAAGATGGGCAAGCTCTCTACTCAGGAGCCATATCGTGGTCATGATCAGGTCTACACCGCCAGTGGAGCAGGTATGCACATCTCCCATGTTGGTCAGGCCTCTCTCCTTACACACAATTTTCGCAAACTGCATCTTTCCAATGCCCTTGTGTTCCCTCTGCTACGCGTAGTTTGTTGTTCATTCCTCAACTTACTCGTGATAATAATGTCCTTGCCGAGTTTCATCCTTTTCATTTCTTTATCAAGCATCGGGACACGAGGGCCGTTCTGCTTAGCGGTCGTCTTCGTCATGGCATGTATGCACTTGATGCGCCACGCACACCTTCCATGCAGTCTTCTCCTCAGGCGTTCAGTGGTGTTCGTGTGTCGCCTACACACTGGCATGCGCGCCTTGGTCATCCTGCGGCTCCTATAGTTTGTCATGTGTTGCATCGTCATGAACTACCAGTTGTGTCCTATAAAACTGCTGAAACTATCTGTGATGCCTGTCAGTAGGGCAAGAGTCATCAACTCCCGTTTTCAGAGTCTAGTCGTGTTGTGAAACAACCTCTTGAGCTTGTGTTTTCTGATGTATGGGGTCATACCCAGACGTTCGTTAGTGATCACAACTATTATGTCAGTTTTATTGATGCTTATAGTCGGTTTACTTGGCTATATCTTATTAAGCGCAAGTCTGATGTGTTCGATGTTTTCATTCAGTTTCAAGCACGCGTTGAGCGTCTCCTTAAGCAGAAAATCATCCATGTTCAATCCGACTAGGGGGGTGGGTGAATACCACAACCTCAACTAGTTTTTTAACAAACTTGGGATTTCGCATCGTGTATCATGTCCTCATACACATCGGCAGAATGGAACTGCCGAACGTAAGCATCGTCATCTTGTTGAAACAGAACCTTGCTCGCTCATGCATCCGTTTCTTTTTGGTTTTGGAGTGACGCTTTCTCCACAGCCTGTTTTTCTGATAAATAGGCTTCCCTCACGACTTCTGAAAATGCAAACCCCGCTTGAACTCTTGCTCAATGAAACTCCAGACTACACATTCTTCAGAGTGTTCGGGTGTGCGTGTTGGCCTCACCTACGTCCGTATAACAAGCGTAAGCTAGAGTTTCGGTCTAAGAAGAGCATTTTTCTCGGGTATAGTTCCCTTCACAAAGTGTACAAGTGCCTACATGTTCCTACAAATCGCGTCTACATCTCTCGTGATGTTGTGTTTGATGAAAATGTGTTCCCTTTTCGTGCACTTCCGACTAACTCTACCATTCCCACACCACCAGTGCCCGTGTCTATACCTTTGCCTGATCAATTTGTGGGTGTTGCATATGCCCCTGCATTGCTTCCTAATCATGCTACAGGTATTGGACGCGGCGCTCGCCTTGAGCTCCTTGATGAACAGGCCGATCAGGACGTGCATGCGCCATGCATGTCGGGTGGCACCTGCCAATCCGTCACCGCCTCACCCGTGGAAGCTGCCCCACGGGAGCCGGCCTCACCCGGCCCGACGCTGGCCTCGCCCGGCCAGATGCCGGCCTCGCTCGGCTCGACACTGGCGTCGCCCAGCTCGACGCTGGCCTCGCCCGGTATGGTGCCGGCATCGCCCGACCTGCCGGTCCCGTCGCTTGGGCCGGCTGTTGCCTCGACTGGCCCAGGGGCGTAGTCGCCTGCCTTGGCCAGCCCCGTCTCGGCCTCCAGTGAGCCGGTCGCCCCTGTCTCGGCCTCCTGTGGGCTGGACTCGCCTGGCTCAACGTCGCCAGTTTCTCTAGCATCGGCCTCGTCACCATCACCTGCTGCATCGGTGTTGCCAGCGCAGCCTGCTGTCAACCTTCGTCCTCACACACGGAGCCAATCCGGTATTTTTCGTCTGCAGGAACGCAAGGATGGGACTGTTGCCTGGCTTGCTGCGTGCATGGCTCATACTGCTGTTGATCCCACTACAGAGCCTCGTCACTTTCAGGCTGCACTGAGCATTCCTCACTGGCGTGCTGCAATGGAACAGGAGTTTCAAGCTCTACAAAAGAATGACACTTGGCAACTTATTCCTTCAGTGTCTGGCATCAATGTCATTGATTCCAAGTGGGTTTTTAAAGTCAAGAGACATGCTGATGGTTCTATCAAACGCTACAAGGCACGGCTAGTCGCCAAGGGTTTCAAACAGAGGTATGTTCTTGATTATGAAGACACGTTCAGTCCAGTCATCAAGCCTACTACCATTCGTTTGCTGCTGTCTCTTGCTGTTACTCGCGGATGGTTTCTTCGTCAGCTCGATGTGCAGAATGCCTTCCTATATGGATTTCTGGAGGAGGACGTTTATATGCGTCAGCCGCCTGGTTTTGTTGATCCTGCCCATCCTCATCATCTCTGTCGTCTGGTTAAGGCGTTGTATGGACTCAAACAGGCTCCTTGTGCGTGGCATGCTCGCCTTGGATCTGTCCTTCAGGCTCTTGGGTTTACTCCCTCCACTGCTGACACATCACTATTTCTTCTACAGCATCGTGAGGTTACGATGTATCTCCTGGTTTATGTTTATGACATCATTCTTATCAGTTCCTCCAATGTTGTTGCTGATCGTCTTGTGACTGCACTCAGTGGTGACTTTGCTGTGAAGGATTTAGGTGCTCTGCATTTTTTCCTTGGTCTGGAGGTTTCACGGTCTTCAGCTGGGTTGACTCTTACTCAGAAGAAGTACTCCTTGGACTTGTTGCGGCATGCTGGAATGCTCAAGTGCAAACATGCTATCACTCCGATGTCTGCCACTGATCGGTTGTCTGCTCTTGATGGAGACTCTCTGTCGTCTGATGATGCTACTAAGTATCGCAGTCTCGTTGATGGTCTGCAATACCTTACTATTACCACGCCTGATATCTCATATGCAGTCAACTGTGTGTGTCAATTCCTGCATGCACCCAGGACATCTCATTGGTCAGCTATGAAGCGTATTTTGCGTTATGTCTGTCTTACTGCCTCCTATGGTTTGCTTCTTCAGCCTGCACCGTCGTATGAGCTCTCAGCTTTTTCAGATGCAGATTGGGCTGGTAGTCCCGATGACAGGCGATCCACGGGAGGTTATGCGGTATTCCTGGGTTCTAACTTGATCGCCTGGAATGCTCGCAAGCAAGCAACAGTATCTCGCAGTAGTACTGAAGCTGAATACAAAGCAGTTGCTGATGCGACTGCTGAGATCATATGGGTACAATCTTTATTGAGAGAGTTGAGAGTCCCTCAAGCTCGCCCTCCAGTTCTGTGGTGTGACAACATCGGTGCTACATATCTTTCATCTAATCCGGTGTTTCATGCTCGAACAAAGCATATTGAGGTTGACTATCATTTTGTTCGGGAACGTGTTGCACAGAAGCTACTTTATATCAAGTTCATCTCGTCAAAAGATCAACTTGCTGACATTTTCATGAAGCCTCTTGCACAACCACAGTTTGTAGGCTGTAGGCGCAATCTTAACTTGCTTTGTACTTCAGGCCATAGTTAAGATTGAGGAAGGGTGTTAGACAGTATATACGTAGCCTCTGTACACATATTGTAACATTGTATTGTACTTCTTGATACCTCTATATAATGAAGTAGCCACACCCCGTTTATGGTGTCGAGCAGTTTCCCAAATCATATGTTTTACAGGATTTTGAGATCCCGTAGTTACCAATTGTTTTCCTAGGATGATACTGTATTGCCGGGTGTGTACTGAATGATTCAGAGCGTACTTTAAAGGTACTGCTCCACTTTTGGGTTGTGCTCGCAGCAAGAAGGGAGCACCACGTACACGTAGTTCACTAGTACATAGTACTCGTGCTGTTCACTAGATAGTTTACTTTGCCTATATGATGGTTTACCCATGTTGAGTGCACCCACCGTTCGTTGTTATCGTCATGTGCAGGAAAAAGCTTTCATGATGGAAAAGGCTTTGCCCAAGGTCTATTTTGTTGGAGACACACAATTTGAGCTTTCAGACAGGGAATCGTAGCTCAATCAAGCTGCAGGTTTGGTGGAATGCCTGCATGACCGTTGATTTTCCACAAGTTGCAAAATGATGAGGTAACTTGATCGTGACACCTCCCTGTTTGTCTTACTTTTTGCACAATTTTCATTGTTCAGTCCATCAGAACTTACCAGTCAAGTGGATAACAACCGGCTGGGAACTAGAAACCCATGGAGTCACATGCATGAGCACAAGAACTGAGATACTGTTACTCCTTGGCTCCTTGCTCCCTGTTTTGTAGCTGTGGTACGTAGCGCTATGTAGAAAATCTAGCAAACCGGTGTACAAAATGTAGTAATTATGAAAGGGTTAATTGGATTTATGCCACTACAACTTTCACTAGTTGGAAAAATGCCACTACAATTCTGCACATTGGAAAAATACCATCACAATTCTTTCATCCTCCTCTATATGCCATTATGTTAAATTCGAGACAAAAATACCCTTGTCTTCCTCCTTTCACTCTTCCCTCGTGTTCTTCTACCAAACTGACATGCCATTAACTCCAGCGAGCATGGGGCCGTGCAAAAAACAACTTTCAACACCGACCATGCATACTGTATGGGGTCGTGTGACTTCATGGACGGCACTGGATGGGTTGTGCAACCACTGCAGCCGTCTCCACGTGCCAGAGCATCAGCTTCTAGGGAAGTCATCACAGGAGTAGCGGGTGCCGTTGCTAGTGCTGGAAGCACCCGGCGTGGTTGTTTCAGCAGCGTAGGAGGACACGTAGGGACGAGCAGCACCGGCCACGGCCCAGCACCGCGTAGCTTTGCTGGGTAGGCGTGCATGGGCGCCGGCGTCAACGGCGGCGACACGAGCACGAGGTCCAACATGTTCGGGCCGCCGGAGAGCAACGACATGTTCCGACCGCTCGACCCGGTGATGCTCTATGCGGACCAGTCGCCGTCTGTGAGGACGTACTACGTCCAGCCGCAGCCTTGGGACATGGTGGAGCTCCATGCCCCGCCACCCTCCAAGAGCCGCACTCCTTAGAGCCAGCCCGCCGTGGCTCAGCTGGTTGACACAGGTGAACGCATGCAGGGTGCTCGACGAAATGTCGAGGCCGCTGCAGACCATGCGGAGCTGCGGAGAGGAGGTCTGCGGCCCTTGTGTGCGTGTGCTCGGGATCCTTGAGCTCTTGGATACGGCAATGTTGAAGAGGCTAGAGCTCCACCTCATGTGTGCGCCGAACTTGGCCGAATCCTGCTTGTTCTGCACGTGCAGACGACGCCGGAGCTCACCGGAGAGACGTTGGGCTAGGCCTGTGCGGGCGTAGGCGCATGCGGCGTGCAGCGCGCCATGGGGCGCGACCAGGGAGCATGCGGGCGGGGAAAACAGGATCTCGCTGAGCTCGAACCCATGGCGACCATTGTGTCCGGTGGTGACGACGAGATCAGGGAAGAGGCTAGAGGCGTGGGTTGGGACGTGGAAGAAGGGGCCAGGGGTTACGCTGTTGCCGGTGGCAACGGTGGCAGCGACAGCATGGCGACGGCGAGCTATAGTTCGCTGGACGCTGTTAATGGCATGGTTGTCAGTTTGTTAGAAGAGAAAATATGAAAGGAGGGTGAAAGGAGAAAGACAAGGGTATTGGTGTCTCAAATTTAACATAATGGCATATAGAGGAGAATGAAAGAGTTGTAATGGTATTTTTCCAATGTGCAGAATTGTAATGGCATTTTTTCAACTCGTGAAAGTTGTAGTCGCATATATCCAATCAACCCATTATGAAAATACTTTTTGTATTATCTAAGTTTGAATTTTACTATATTTTTAAAATATTAATATATTTTGTATGTAGCTAGCATTACTGAGGTGTAGAATACTCACGCTTAGTTTAGTGTTATACATATATTGGATTCAAAACAAACACAATCCAAACATCTTGCCTTGTTTGGATGGATACGATTGGAGTGCTGAGCGAGGAACTAGCTTGTACTTTTGATCGGATGGATGGCCTCGGGTGCTTGAGCAGAGAGCTGCCATGGAGCCGTTCGCCCTGTAGTGCTGGACCAGCTTCGCTATTGTGGTGCTCCTGTACCGCGCCTCACCATCGGCCACAATTGGCCATAGCACTCTCGTGGATGTGGCCGCGCCCTGCCGCCGGAAGAAGCAGGCCACGGAGACACGAGGCTTGACGCTCTTGGCCACCACGCGGTGGGATCGGAGTAGGCGGTGGTGCCCATCGTTAGGTGTGGCTCTAGGCAGGACGGGATGTAGTGGCCGGAGAGCCCCTCCACGCACGCGGCATCCTCCTCCAGGTGCCCACTGCGGAGGCCCAACCCCTCCGATAGTAGCTTGAGCAGGCTGCGGCCTAGCTTTGCACCAGCCTCATGTACTCCGACGCGATGGTGTTGCATGAGGGCGGGATCTCCTCAGGCGGCAACGGTTCCGGCGCCGTCGCCATGAACAAGGTGTTGTGCCAGTTGGCCACCGGCGATTGGAAAAGTTGCTGTGATACCTCATGCGCCGGCAAGAGTCCCGGCTGTAGTAGGGCGCCTTGGTCTCCGCTGGCTCCTCCTGAAAGCCCCGCAACGCTATGAGCATCTCTGACATGATCGCCTTGGGGATACCGTCGTTCACCACCTGGAAGAAGCCCACTGTCTCCGCGGCCGCCTTCAACGTGGTGACCAGCTCAGCTTACTCAGATGGTGTAAGGGGCAGCAGGATGACACATCAATATTTAGTACTCCCTCTATAAACTAATATAAGACCTTTTAGATAGTTTACAGAGGGAGTACTGAAGTGTGGATTATGACCTCTAAATATCCACTACTTATCCTGTGCACCCTAATTTTGTCCGACCATGCTGCCATTTTTTTCAAGTAAACACAGAATTTATAGAAGGATGGCACACCAGAACGCAACTTCAAAGATCGTGAGACTGCTATATTCATATTTTTTAAACTGAGACTGCTATTTTTTTTAAACTAAGACTGTTATATTGAGGCAGAAACGGAATAGAAAGCACATTCAAAGATCGTGACATCTGAACAACACATGATACAACACTATTTTGTCTTTTTTATTTAAATTTGACATCACTATTTTGTGAGCCAGACAATTTACAGTGTTGAGTACATAAAAAATACAGAATTATTATTTCATCGCCCCTCTATCTCGGTAAAAGTAGAACAATTGACTGTAGGCTGAATATTTCTTATTTGATTCAGTTCAGTACTTCGTCGAGTAAAGTAGGCAGGGCGATTGGGAGTTGTAAGTGTGGTGCTTCCATTCTCTAGGACAAAGACAACGGATGACATGCATGGCCTGTTATCTGGGTTCTCCTGGACACATAGGAGTGCTACATGGACGCAAAGCAAAACTTCGTCTGGTGAAGTATCTATAATGGATGCGTCTGGCAGTTCGTTGGTCTTCTCTTCCTTCCACATATTCCATGACTAAAATAACCAAAAATGTTATCAATATTCATTTAGTCACTCAAAGAAAAAAATGCTTCAAAATTTTGATCCAACTTTAGTAAACAAACTTGAGAGAAGTTTCGTGTGCACTCACATAGACTGTGAGGCTGGGGTATCCCATCATTTGACTAATGGAGTTTCTCCTTATACCAGTTACAACCTCCAACAGTAACACACCGAAGCTATAGACATCGGACTTGGTAGAGAAGACGCCTTCCATTGCATACTCAGGAGCCATATAGCCACTGCTTGATCATTTAAATTATCTGAATTATCTAATGGGAGTTGAAATTATAAAACCATTAATATGAGTTTTTATCAATGGATACTCACTATGTGCCAACTATGCGTTGGGTATTTGCATTTTGCTGGTTGTCACCAAAAATTCTCGCCATACCAAAATCCGATATCTTGGGTTTCATATCCACATCCAACAAGATATTTCCAACTTTGAGGTCCCTATGAATTATGGTGAACCGCGAGTCTTCGTGAAGATATAGAAGCCCCCTAGCAACCCCTTTGATGATATTAAACCGTGTCGCCCAATCCAATGACAATTTTCTTGAGTCATCTAAAAAAGAGACGAATGTAAATATTTTTTTAGCTATTTTAGGAAATCATGCTTTATTATTAGAATGTGTACCGAAAAGGCTAGAATCTAAGCTCTTGTTAGGTAGATACTCATATATCAAGAGCTTTTCATTTCCCTCATCACAACATCCAAGAAGTCGAACCAAGTTTCTGTGTTGCAGTTTTTCAATTAGAATTACTTCATTCCTGAATTCTTTTGTTCCTTGTTGAGAATCTGTACTTAGCCTCTTGACTGCGACTTGCTGACCACCTAACAATCCCCTAGAGAAAGATATATTTGAGATTTACATATGAGCAAAGACTTGTTCTAATTTAGAAGTAATAAGAGGAATTGTGTATTGAACAAATTACCTTGTAAACTTTTCCAAAGCCTCCTTGTCCGATCATGCATGCTTCAGAGAAATTGTGTGTTGCGAGGGCAATTTCTTCTAGTCTTACAGATGGAAATTCTTGATCATGAGGAGGATTTTCTTCCCCAAGTTCATGAGACGTACTCATGAAAAACAAACTTATAATCTTGTGCTTTCTCCATTTTTTATTCTTTCCTGCTCCCGCACGGTAATGTCATGTTCCCTCTAATAAGCATACTATAGGCATTAGAAAGAAAAAGTTATATTTGATCCCTTAAATTAAAGGTGCTCATTTCCATTCCTTTAGGAACTTGCATAGCAAGAGGAAATAACCGACAAGGCAAGTTGCCACCACGTCAAAATTCCCACACAAGACAATATGTCTATCGATCAGTTTACATAGAAAACACAGACCGCATGTTTGACACACACGTGCGCACGCGCGCACATACATGCTTTCCTTGAGTCCATGGCATGGTGACTTGACATTGCTTTTTATTTCCAAACCCGACAAAGCATGAAATCACTATGATCCACGTGTAGAGATTTTAGCTCGTGGACTACATCTTAGTTGCTAGTAGATTTCCCATTATCGTTACAATCGATGGTACGATGGCTAATCCGCACACAAAACTGAAATTCTTTTGCATATTCAAGGGGCTTAGAGGGTATATTGTGGTAGTACATGACCAATTCCAAGTTGATATAGTGAAACTGACATTCTCATAAGGTTGTCAAATACAGCTTTTTTGCAAGGAGATTTAAGTAAGCATACCTTGGCATTTTAACCATGCAAAAGAGATGCATATGAATATGAGAACATCACTTCCTAAAACTGACAGCACAATCTTGACTGCGTTAATCTTTCTCCTTTTATCTGCACCATACATAAATATAGGATAAGTAATAGGGCTATGACTCATAGAACTAGAAGTATGTTAGAACTGATAAAATCAACAGTAAAAATGACAAACTAGAGTAAAAGGCGTGCAACTTTGAAATTTGTTACCACCTGTTGCAACTCGGAGATAGATTGTCTCGCCACCTACGCCTACTTTTCCTGTGTCAACCAACTCACCGGTCCATACCATGCACGTCATGTCTCCTCTGAACCTGCGGCTACTCACATTGCGGTACACGTACCCCAGACAGGAGCAGTTGCGATTGCACTTCACTGCACACTCCTCAAACGTACTCATGCCCCCTCCGATGAGCTCAAGCTTGTCTGGTAACTTCATCCCCGGCAACGCCAAGAAGCTACCGCCACACCCGTGTAGCTGCTCCTTCCGTAGGCACCCCGCCATGAACCGGCCCCCAGTCCACTCCTCCTTGTTTGCTGGCTCAAACCCGTCTAGGCATTTGCACGTTGGGACTGGTGTTGCTGTCTCGTCGCAGTAACCATACGGGCCACAGTAACCGTAGCGGTTGCATTCAGTGGAAGGCATCTTCCAGAGGATAGCCCATGCCGACGAGCTGCTGCTCCAGCTCTCGAGGTGATACTCACCAAAGTACGTCAGCACCAGCCTTGTGAGCGGGGCACCGTCAGCGAGGCTATATGTGAAGTAGATCTCACCGCCATTGTCGACGAAGGCTATGTACACGATAAGATCACTGACGTTCATGGTTGCCGCTAGCTGTTGTTGGTCTACACTCATTACTTGGAATCCGGTCCATGGGATGCTTCGGGACACCAAGTTCTCTCCATCCCACAGGAATACTTGGAAGGCTGTGTCTGGGTCGAAACCATAGGAGAAGCGCCCCGGCGAAGGGTTGCCAGGGCCCTTCCACGACACCAGACGCTCGACAATGTTGGGCGTGTTGGATTTGATTCGGAGCTTCATCCCAGGGAGGAACGAGTCTGTTTGATGGTCAAAGCTCTGCCACAGCGTGGTGCCGTTTGACAACCGGATAACAAGGTTCCCGGTGTTCAGAAGCACCGCCGTTGGGGTAGACGAGTCCACAGTAGTTGTCACGTTAGGCGTCATCCAAAGGACACGGCCGCCACTATTACCTTCAGAGATGATAAGATTTGAGCTGTTGGTGAGGGAGAGCATTGGTGGAGAGGAAGTGTTGTTGTTGGCTGGGGTTTCACGGTTAGCAACCCACACAACTATGAACTCAGGGATGTCGTTGTACCATATGCCAAGGTAAACCGTGGATGGAGTGGAGTTGGAGGGGTTGAAGAAGCCCAAGGCGAACGTGCCGCCATCGGAGACGATGATGTTGCCGGGAGACAGCGGCTTGCCAGGGACAAGCCGGTCATCTGAAGCACTAAACGGCAGAAACAAAACGATCAGAGCTACAGTGGACCAGAGGAGAGCCTTTGAATCCATCGATCGGTCAGGCAAAAATCTTTGTTACTAAGCCCTAACTAGCTATAGGCTATATATATATGCTGTCAAATGCGAGAAAGCAGTTGCATTGAAACTTGGTCTACAAGTAGAAACTGTTTCCACGAGGGAAGCACCCACGAATGTTCAATCACGGAAGCGGATAATTGAATAATGCAAAATTTTGAAATTCTAGAAGTGTTGGCGTCGTGAGTCAAGAGTCAGTTGGAGTTAACATTTCAGTTGTCCATGTCAGAGTTGGGATGCCACCATCACTGCAAGAACGTCACCTCCCACCGAAAAAAAAATCTAGATTAGTGAGACATGGGTGAGCATCAAACCTAGATTTCGATCCACTTATGCATCATTTGTTATCCAAGCGTTCCTTTCACAGAAAGCCTTTTCTTGTACGGAATCAGTCTGATCCTTGAGCTATTGAGTTTTGACCATTAGAGGTTTTACTACCCTATATTTTACCTGCTTATTTTGATCTCAGCCAACAACTACAGTTGATTTCTGCTCTAGGCACGACAATTTCTCGTTCAGACATGTGCTTGCTGTGTGAACTTGCAGAGGAATGCATGCTCTTCGGTCTTCACATCGATCAACGTGCTTATGGAAACTCAAAACGTTGAATGTCACACGCTAGTTTTGTCTGACTCATTCTGTCCTCAAGCTTTTTCTTCAAGTGAACAAAAATTTCCATTCTGAGAGCGAGAATGAAGATTCAATTCATTGGAATGTAATGATGGTTTTGTGATGTTTTATTTTTACTTTTTGAAAAGGGAATAAACCTGGCCTCTACATATTGCGATGCACACAACCATTTTATTAACATAATAAGTCAAAGTCACTGAGTAACAAAATTCTTGGTTCCAATGTTTATAGTTGTTATTATATGGCCTACAGATCTAGATGTAATTATTATTATTATTATTAGTGTTTACTATATTATTATAATTAATGATGAATAGATAAAAAAAATCATAAATGAAACTTTGTTTTGCAAAGTGACGTGGCTAGCAGCCTATCACTGCCTCCCACGAAAGAGAATAAAGCCATCGGAATATAACGACTTCTAACCAACTGATGCATGCCGTTTTGTTTCTCCAAGAGCACGATGATCTCACAAGTTACAACTATTAGGCAGTTATTAAAGGCATCTTTAACACTGGCCCGCAAATTTACTACAGAATCTGTCCGCGGATCGGCGGACTAGTCCACGGACATGAATGCGGGAGGCGGCTGTCGGTGTCAAAACCGGCTCGGGTAGGGGGTCCCGAACTTTGCGTCTAGACCGGATGGTAACAGGAGGCAAGGGACACGAAGTTTTACCCAGGTTCGGGCCCTCTCGATGGAGGTAAAACCGTACGTCCTGCTTGATTAATATTGATGATATGTGTAGTACAAGAGTAGATATACCACGAGATCGAAGAGGCTAAACCCTAGAAGCTAGCCTATGGTATGATTGTTGTTGTGTATGTTGTCCTACGGACTAAAACCCTCCGGTTTATATAGACACCAGATAGGGTTAGGGTTACATAGAGTCGGTTACAATGGTAGGAGATCTCACTAGTAGAAAACAGGGCTTTGGTCCAGACCGGGTCAGCCCATTAGTCCCGGTTCAGTCCAGAACCGGGACCAATGGGGGCATTGGTCCCGGTTCGTGAGCCCAGGGGGCCGGCCGGGCCACGTGGGCCATTGGTCCCGGTTCATCTGGACCTTTTGGTCCCGATTGGTGGGATGAACCGGGACCAATGGGCCTCGCTCCTGGCCCACAACCACTGGTCCCGGTTCGTGCCTCAAACCGGGACTAAAGATTAGACCTTTAGTCCCGGTTAGAGGCACGAACCGGGACTAATGGGGTTGAGACCTTTAGTCCCGGTTCGTGCCACGAACCGGTACTAAAGGTCCCATTTTCAAACACTACCCCCCTGGATCGCCTTTTCAGTTTTAAAAAAAATAAAAGAAAATGATGGAAATGTCAAAAAATAAAAGAAAGTAAGTTTCTCATGTGATATGTGGTCTAGTTGTCGGGAAAATTTGCAAATGTGAATTTTGACTTTATTTGCAAAATCTCTCTGAAATTTGTAAAAATGGGCAAAACTTTTGCATACTAACTCGGATGAAAAAGTTTTTTATATGAAAAATCATCTACTCGAAAAGTTCCATTCGAATTTATATGAAAAAGTTTTTGAGCTGTTGGTGAGGGAGAGCATTTGTAGAAATCTTACCATCTTTCCTAAATATATGTGACCGTAGTTCAGTACGAACACTATTGGTCGCACGTTTTGAGTACTAACATTTCTAAGTGCAGGAAAGAAATTTGTCTTGACAGCATCAAGATCCTCAAGCCATGAAACATAATGACTTGTCTCCTCACAGTTTAGTTCAGCCCCGGGACAGTGGACAGTCCTGTCTACCAAGCGCCGGACATTTTTGCTTGATTGGAAGTAAGCTTTCAATATAAATTGAGATCTATTAATTATTCAACTGGTTCAAATAATCTCATATCGAAGACATAAATATGGTTAAGAAACTCATATAATGGTAGAACTTGAGGCGTCTGCACCCAGATGTCTCTATTACCTTCAATATCATCTTCCGGACGAATATCAAAGGTGATAACCATATCAGACTCAAATGCATAAGCCTTGCATAGTGCTTGCCAAGTTTTGCTTTCAAAATAGGTGTATGTGTCTGCATTGTATAATTTGACGTTGAAGGTATAACCATGCTCGGTCTTCAAGTAAATTCTTTTTACCTCCATAGTTTCGTTAGGACTGAAACCTATCTTATCCAAGACAAAAATTCTTGCATGGCAGGGGATACGCTAGTAGAATAGTGAAAAATTAAAATTAAAAGTTGAAGCAAATGAAGCATAAGTCATGCTTAATTACGAAAAAAGACTTCTCATTGTGACTTACTATATCCACTTCGAAGTTCTCATCCAGCTTGATGCTGAAGCGTCTACCATCAACTAGAAAATTTCTGCCGCACAGGCCAGGCTGGTCTTCACAGTATTTGCACATAATGAAATTGTGTTCGTCGTCAGACGACATTCCTATGTTCATAGGTGAAACATTAAACACTTATTAGTTCTATTAGTTCAACTAATTCTGTTAATTCATCTAGTTTAACTAATTAATTAAACTAATTCAACTAAGCACTTATGAAAAATATACCTAATTAATTGAACTAATTCAACTAACTAGTTCAACTAATTAATTCAACTAATTCAACTAAACTAGTTCTATTAATTTTCTTACTAAAAATAAGGTAGCTAGTTCTATATAATGAAATGTTAATTAGATAATGAAATCTCATATAACTAAATTAAATATATATCTAACATATAATTTATATCTAATTCATCTAACATTTGACATTAATATCTAACATATGTTCATATATAGGTGAAACATTAAACAATTACTAGTTCTATTAATTCAACTAAATAAACTAGTTCAATTAATTCAACTAAGCATTTAATAAAAATAAACTAGTTCTACTAATTTCTTACTAAAACAAAGTAGGTAGTTCTATATAGTAATATTTTGATTAGATCATCAAATCTCATATACCTAAATTTTCTTACTAAAAATAAACTTGTTCTATTAATTTTCATACTAAAAATAAACTAGTTATATTAATTCAACTAGTTCAAATCTCATATATATACCTAATTAATATCTAGCTATACTAATTCAACTAGTTCAACTTGTTCTAATTCATGTAAAATATATTTGACATTAATATTTAACATCTTTTCCATATAATTCAGCTAACATTAAAATTCTAACATTATTATCTACGTAATTTATCTAATATTAATCTAAACAACAGAAAATAGAAAATAAGTAAAAACAATGTGTGTGTGTGTATGTGTGTGTCTACGAGCGGTGGGCAGCAACGTACGGGCGGCGGCGGGCGACGACGGGGACGGGCGGCAGGCGAGAGGCGGCGGCGACGGGCGCGGCGGGGGCGACGGCGGTGACGGCGACGACGGGTGGCGGGGGCGACGGCGGTGACGGCGACGACGGGTGGCGGGGGCGACGGCGGTGACGACGATGATGGGTGGCGGGGCGACGGCGGTGACGACGACGAAGGGCGGCGGGGGCGGCGCACGATGGGCGACGGGCGCAGCGAAGAAGTTGGATCGAGAAGAAGTGGTGGTCGATGAAACTGATTTTTTCGTAAGTGCCATATATATAGGAGGGGTCTTTAGTACCGGTTGGAGCCACCAACCGGTACTAAAGGCCAATTTTCGCCAGGCCAAGGGGCGGGAAACGGCCCCTTTAGTACCGGTTCGTGCCATGAACCGGTACTAAAGGCCCATCATTAGTACCGGTTGGAGCCACCAACCGGTACTAATGGTTGTGCGCTGCCACCGGCGGTGCACAATGTTTAGTCCCACCTCGCCGAGCAAAGGGCAGCCGCATTGGTTTATAAACCCAGCCGCGGCTGCTCCTTCGAGCTTCTCTATATAGCAAGCTTCTGGGCCTAACTAGGGCACGCTGCCCTGTGAGTCTGATGGCCCTTCTGGGCCTGCATTATTATTAGTGTTACTATATTATTATAATTAATGATGAATAGATAAAAAATCATAAATGAAACTTTGTTTTGCAATGTGACGTGGCTAGTAGCCTATCACTGCATCCCACGAAAGAGAATAAAGCCATCGGAATATAACGACTTCTAACCAACTGATGCATGCCGTTTTGTTTCTCCAAGAGCACGATGTTCTCACAAGTTACAGCTATTAGGCAGTTATTAAAGGCATCTTTAACACTGGTCCGCAAATTTACTACAGAATCTGTCCGCGGATCGGCGGACTAGTCCACGGACATGAATGCGGGAGGCGGCTGTCGGTGTCAAAACCGGCGGATCTCGGGTAGGGGGTCCCGAACTGTGCGTCTTGGCCGGATGGTAACAGGAGGCAAGGGACACGAAGTTTTACCCAGGTTCGGGCCCTCTCGATGGAGGTAAAACCGTACGTCCTGCTTGATCAATATTGATGATATGTGTAGTACAAGAGTAGATATACCACGAGATCGGAGAGGCTAAACCCTAGAAGCTAGCCTATGGTATGATTGTTGTTGTGTATGTTGTCCTACGGACTAAAACCCTCCGGTTTATATAGACACTGGATAGGGTTAGGGTTACATAGAGTCGGTTACAATGGTAGGAGATCTCACTAGTAGAAAACAGGGCTTTGGTCTAGACCGGGTCAGCCCATTAGTCCCGGTTCAGTCCAGAACCGGGACCAATGGGGGCATTGGTCCCGGTTTGTGAGCTCAGGGTGCCGGCCGGGCCACGTGGGCCATTGGTCCCGGTTCATCTGGACCTTTTGGTCCCGGTTGGTCTGATGAACCGGGACCAATGGGCCTCGCTCCTGGCCCACAACCATTGGTCCCGGTTCGTGCCTCAAACCGGGACTAAAGATTAGACCTTTAGTCCCGGTTAGAGGCACGAACCGGGACTAATGGGGTTGAGACCTTTAGTCCCGGTTCGTGCCACGAACCGGTACTAAAGGTCCCATTTTCAAACACTACCCCCCCTGGATCGCCTTTTCAGTTTTAAAAAAAATAAAAGAAAATGATGGAAATGTCAAAAAATAAAAGAAAGTAAGTTTCCCATGTGATATGTGGTCTAGTTGTCGGGAAAATTTGCAAATGTGAATTTTGACTTTATTTGCAAAATCTCTCTGAAATTTGTAAAAATGGGCATAACTTTTGCATACTAACTCGGATGAAAAAGTTTTTTATATGAAAAATCATCTACTCGAAAAGTTACATTCGAATTTATATGAAAAAGTTTTTGAGATATTGGTGAGGGAGAGCATTTGTATAAATCTTATCATCTTTCCTAAATATATGTGACCGTAGTTCAGTACGAACACTATTGGTCGCACGTTTTGAGTACTAACACTTCTAAGTGCAGGAAAGAAATTTGTCTTGACAGCATCAAGATCCTCAAGCCATGAAACATAATGACTTGTCTCCTCGCAGTTTAGTTCAGCCCCGGGACAGTGGACGGTACTGTCTACCAAGCGCCGGACATGTTTGCTTGATTGGAAGTAAGCTTTCAATATAAATTGAGATCTATTAATTATTCAACTGGTTCAAATAATCTCATATCGAAGACATAAATATGGTTGAGAGACTCACATAATGGTAGAACTGGAAGCGTCTGCACCCAGATGTCCCTATTACCTTCAATATCATCTTCCGGACGAATATCAAAGGTGATAACCATATCAGACTCAAATGCATAAGCCTTGCATAGTGCTTGCCAAGTTTTGCTTTCAAAATAGGTGTATGTGTCTGCATTGTATAATTTGACGTTGAAGGTATAACCATGCTCGGTCTTCAAATAAATTCTTTTTACCTCCATAGTTTCATTAGGACTGAAACCTATCTTATCCAAGACAAAAATTCTTGCAATGCAGGGGATACGCTAGTAAAATAGTGAAAAATTAAAACTAAAAGTTGAAGCAAATGAAGCATAAGTCATGCTTAATTACGAAAAAAGACTTGTCGTTGTGACTTACTGTATCCACTTCGAAGTTCTCATCCAGCTTGATGCTGAAGCGTCTACCATCAACTAGAAAATTTCTGCCACACAGGCCGCGCTGGTCTTCGCAGTATTCGCACATAATGAAATCGTGTTCGTCGTCAGACGACATTCATATGTTCATAGGTGAAACATTAAACACTTATTAGTTCTATTAATTCAAGTAATTCTGTTAATTCATCTAGTTCAACTAATTAATTGAACTAATTTAACTAAGCACTTACAAAAAATATACCTAATTAATTGAACTAATTCAACTAACTAGTTCAACTAATTAATTCAACTAATTCAACTAAACTAGTTCTATTAATTTTCTTACTAAAAATAAGGTAGCTAGTTCTATATAATAAAATGTTAATTAGATAATGAAATCTCATATAACTAAATTAAATATATATCTAACATATAATTTATATCTAATTCATCTAACATTTGACATTAATATCTAACATATGTTCATATATAGGTGAAACATTAAACACTTACTAGTTCTATTAATTCAACTAAATAAACAAGTTCTATTAATTCAACTAAGCATTTACTAAAAATAAACTAGTTCTATTAATTTCTGACTAAAATAAAGTAGGTAGTTCTATATAGTAATATTTTGATTAGATCATCAAATCTCATATACCTAAATTTTCTTACTAAAAATAAACTTGTTCTATTAATTTTCATACTAAAAATAAACTAGTTATATTAATTCAACTAGTTCAAATCTCATATATATTCCTAATTAATATCTAGCTATACTAATTCAACTAGTTCAACTTGTTCTAATTCATGTAAAATATATTTGACATTAATATTTAACATCTTTTCCATATAATTCAGCTAACATTAAAATTCTAACATTATTATCTACGTAATTTATCTAATATTAATCTAAACAACAGAAAATAGAAAATAAGTAAAAACAATGTGTGTGTGTGTATGTGTGTGTGTGTCTACGAGCGGGGGGCGGCGGCGTACGGGCGACGGCAGGCGACGACGGGGACGGGCGGCAGGCGAGAGGCGGGGGCGACGGCGGTGAAGAAGACGACGGGTGGCGGGGGCGACGACGGGCGGCGGGGGCGGCGCGCGATGGGCGACGGGCGCAGCGAAAAAGTTGGATCGAGAAGAAGTGGTGGTCGATCAAACTGATTTTTTCGTAAGTGCCATATATATAGGAGGGGTCTTTAGTACCGGTTGGAGCCACCAACCGGTACTAAAGGCCAATTTTCGCCAGGCCAAGGGGCTGGAAACGGCCCCTTTAGTACCGGTTCGTGCCACGAACCGGTACTAAAGGCCCATCATTAGTACCGGTTGGAGCCACCAACCGGTACTAATGGTTGTGCGCTGCCACCAGCGGTACACAATGTTTGGTCCCACCTCGCCGAGCAAAGGGCATCCACACTGGTTTATAAACCCAGCTGCGGCTGCTTCTTCGAGCTTCTCTATATAGCAGGCTTCTGGACCTAACTAGGGCGCGCTGCCCTGTGAGTCTGATAGCCCTTGTGGGCCTGCATTATTATTAGTGTTTACTATATTATTATAATTCATGATGAATAGATAAAAAAAATCATAAATGAAACTTTGTTTTGCAAAGTGACGTGGCTAGCAGCCTATCACTGCCTCCCACGAAAGAGAATAAAGCCATCGGAATATAACGACTTCTAACCAACTGATGCATGCCGTTTTGTTTCTCCAAGGGCACGATGATCTCACAAGTTTCTCCAAAAACAATGTGTGTGTGTGTGTGTGTGTGTCTGTGTGTGTCTACGAGCGGGGGGCGGCGGCGTACGTGCGGCGGCGGGCGACGACGGGGACGGGCTGCAGGCGAGAGGCGGCGGCGACGGGGGCGACGGCGACGACGGGTGGCGGGGGCGATGGCGGCGGCGACGACGACGGGTGGCGGGGACGGCGGCGGGGGCGGCGACGACGGGCGGCGGGGGCGGCGCGCGATGGGCGACGGGCGCAGCGAAGAAGTTGGATCGAGAAGAAGTGGTGGTCGATGAAACTGATTTTTTCGTAAGTGCCATATATATAGGAGGGATCTTTAGTACCGGTTGGAGCCACCAACCGGTACTAAAGGCCAATTTTCGCCAGGCCAAGGGGCGGGAAACGACCCCTTTAGTATCGGTTCGTGCCACGAACCGGTACTAAAGGCCCATCATTAGTACCGGTTGGAGCCACCAACCGATACTAATGGTTGTGCGCTGCCACCGGCGATGCACAATGTTTAGTCCCACCTCGCCGAGCAAAGGGCAGCCGCACTGGTTTATAAGCCCAGCCGCGGCTGCTCCTTCGAGCTTCTCTATATAGCAGGCTTCTGGGCCTAACTAGGGCGCGCTGCCGTGTGAGTCTGATGGCACTTCTGGGCCTGCATTATTATTAGTGTTTACTATATTATTATAATTAATGATGAATAGATAAAAATCATAAATGAAACATTGTTTTGCAAAGTGACGTGGCTAGCAGCCTATCACTGCCTCCCACGAAAGAGAATAAAGCCATCGGAATATAACGACTTCTAACCAACTGATGCATGCCGTTTTGTTTCTCCAAGAGCACGATGATCTCACAAGTTACAATTATTAGGCAGTTATTAAAGGCATCTTTAACACTGGCCCGCAAATTTACTACAGAATCTGTTCGCGGATCGGCGGACTAGTCCACAGACATGAATGCGGGAGGCGGCTGTCGGTGTCAAAACCAGCGGATCTCGGGTAGGGGGTCCTGAACTATGCGTCTAGGCCGGATGGTAACAGGAGGCAAGGGACACGAAGTTTTACCAAGGTTCGGGCCCTCTCAATGGAGGTAAAACCGTACGTCCTGCTTGATTAATATTGATGATATGTGTAGTACAAGAGTAGATATACCACGAGATCGGAGAGGCTAAACCCTAGAAGCTAGCCTATGGTATGATTGTTGTTGTGTATGTTGTCCTACGGACTAAAACCCTCCGGTTTATATAGACACCGGATAGGGTTAGGCTTACATAGAGTCGGTTACAATGGTAGGAGATCTCACTAGTAGAAAATAGGGCTTTGGTCCAGGCCGGGTCAGCCCATTAGTCCCGGTTCAGTCCAGAACCGAGACCAATGGGGGCATTGGTCCCGGTTCGTGAGCCCAGGGGGCCGGCCGGGCCATGTGGTCCATTGGTCCCGGTTCATCTAGACCTTTTGGTCCCGGTTGGTGGGATGAACCGAGACCAATGGGCCTCGCTCCTGGTCCACAACCATTGGTCCCGGTTCGTGCCTCAAACCGGGACTAAAGATTAGACCTTCAGTCCCGGTTTGACGCACGAACCGGGACTAATGGGGTTGAGACCTTTAGTCCCGGTTCGTGCCACGAACCGGTACTAAAGGTCCCATTTTCAAACTCTACCCCCCCTGTGGATCGCCATTTTAGTTTTAAAAAAAATAAAATAAAATGATGGAAATGTCAAAAAAATAATAAAAGAAAAGTTTCCCATGTGATATGTGGTCTAGTTGTTGCGAAAATTTGCAAATGTGAATTTTGACTTTATTTGCAAAATCTCTCTGAAATTTTTAAAAATGGGCATAACTTTTGCATACTAACTCAGATGAAAAAGTTTTTATATGAAAAATCATCTACTCAAAAAGTTACATTCGAATTTATATGAAAAGTTTTTGAGCTGTTGGTGAGGGAGAGCATTTGTAGAAATCTTACCATATTTCCTAAATATATGTGACCGTAGTTCAGTACGAACACTATTGGTCGCACGTTTTGAGTACTAACATTTCTAAGTGCAGGAAAGAAATTTGTCTTGACAGCATCAAGATCCTCAAGCCATGAAACATAATGTCTTGTCTCCTCGCAATTTAGTTCAGCCCCGGGACATCGGACGGTCCTGTCTACTAAGCGCCGGACATGTTTGCTTGATTGGAAGTAAGCTTTCAATATAAATTGAGATATATTAATTATTCAACTGGTTCAAATGATCTCATATCGAAGACATAAATATGGTTGAGAAACTCACATAATGGTAGAACTGGAGGCGTCTGCACCCAGATGTCTCTATTACCTTCGATATCATCTTCCGGACGAATATCAAAGGTGATAACCATATCAGACTCAAATGCATAAGCCTTGCATAGTGCTTGCCAAGTTTTGCTTTCAAAATAGGTGTATGTGTCTGCATTGTATAATTTGACGTTGAAGGTATAACCATGCTCGGTCTTCAAGTAAATTCTTTTTACCTCCATAGTTTCGTTAGGACTGAAACCTATCTTATCCAAGACAAAAATTCTTGCATGGCAGGGGATACGCTAGTAGAATAGTGAAAAATTAAAATTAAAAGTTGAAGCAAATGAAGCATAAGTCATGCTTAATTACGAAAAAAGACTTGTCGTTGTGACTTACTGTATCCACTTCGAAGTTCTCATCCAGCTTGATGCTGAAGCGTCTACCATCAACTAGAAAATTTCTGCCGCACAGGCCGCGCTGGTCTTCGCAGTATTCGCACATAATGAAATCGTGTTCGTCGTCAGACGACATTCCTATGTTCATAGGTGAAACATTAAACAGTTATTACTTCTATTAATTCAACTAATTCTGTTAATTCATCTAGTTCAACTAATTAATTGAACTAATTCAACTAAGCACTTACGAAAAATATACCTAATTAATTGAACTAATTCAACTAATTAATTCAACTAATTCAACTAAACTAGTTCTATTAATTTTCTTACTAAAAGTAAGGTAGCTAGTTCTATATAATAAAATGTTAATTAGATAATGAAATCTCATATAACTAAATTAAATATATATCTAACATATAATTTATATCTAATTCATCTAACATTTGACATTAATATCTAACATATGTTCATATATAGATGAAACATTAAACACTTACTAGTTCTATTAATTCAACTAAATAAACTAGTTCAATTAATTCAACTAAGCATTTACTAAAAATAAACTAGTTCTATTAATTTCTTACTAAAATAAAGTAGGTAGTTCTATATAGTAATATTCTGATTAGATCATCAAATCTCATATACCTAAATTTTCTTACTAAAAATAAACTTGCTCTATTAATTATCAACAAGAAGTGGTGGTCGATGAAACTGATTTTTTCATAAGTGCCATATATATAGGAGGGGTCTTTAGTTCCGGTTGAAGCCACCAACCGGTACTAAAGGCCAATTTTCGCCAGGCCAAGGGGCGGGAAACGACCCCTTTAATACTGGTTCGTGCCACGAACCGGTACTAAAGGCCCATCATTAGTACCGGTTGGAGCCACCAACCGGTACTAATGGTTGTGCGCGGCCACCGGCGGTGCACAATGTTTAGTCCCACCTCGCCGAGCAAAGGGCAGCCGCACTGGTTTATAAATCCAGCTGCGGCTGCTCCTTCGAGCTTCTCTATATAGCAGGCTTCTGGGCCTAACTAGGGCGCGCTGCCCTGTGAGTCTGATGGCCTTTGTGGGCCTGCATTATTATTAGTGTTTACTATATTATTATAATTAATGATGAATAGATAAAAAATCATAAATGAAACTTTGTTTTGCAAAGTGACGTGGCTAGCAGCCTATCACTGCCTCCCACGAAAGAGAATAAAGCCATCGGAATATAACGACTTCTAACCAACTGATGCATGCCGTTTTGTTTCTCCAAGAGCACGATGATCTCACAAGTTACATCTATTAGGCAGTTACTAAAGGCATCTTTAACACTGGCCCGCAAATTTACTACAGAATCTGTCCGCGGATCGGCGGACTAGTCCACAGACATGAATGCGGGAGGCGGTTGTTGGTGTCAAAACCAGCGGATCTCGGGTAGGGGGTCCCGAACTGTGCGTCTAGGCCGGATGGTAACAGGAGGCAAGGGACATGAAGTTTTACCCAGGTTCGGGACCTCTTGATGGGGGTAAAACTGTACGTCTTGCTTGATTAATATTGATGATATGTGTAGTACAGGAGTAGATATACGACGAGATCAGAGAGGCTAAACCGTAGAAGCTAGCCTATGGTATGATTGTTGTTGTGTATGTTCTCTTACGGACTAAAACCCTCCGGATTATATAGACACCGGATAGGGTTAGGGTTACATAGAGTCGGTTGCAATGGTAGGAGATCTCACTAGTAGAAAACAGGGCTTTGGTCCATTCCGGGTCAGCCCATTAGTCCCGGTTCTGTCCAGAACCGGGACCAATGGGGGCATTGGTCCCGGTTCGTGAGCCCAGGGGGCCGGCCGGGCCACGTGGGCCATTGGTCCCGGTTCATCTGGACCTTTTGGTCCCGGTTGGTGGGATGAACCGGGACCAATGGGCCTCGCTCCTGGCCCACAACCATTGGTCCCGGCTCATGCCTCAAACCGGGACTAAAGATTAGACCTTTAGTCCCGGTTTGAGGCATGAACCGGGACTAATGGGATTGAGACCTTTAGTCCCGCTTCGTACCACGAACCGGTACTAAAGGTCCCATTTTCAAACTCTACCCCCCTTGTGGATCGCCTTTTCAGTTTAAAAAAATAAAAGAAAATGAAGGAAATGTCAAAAAAATAAAAGAAAAGAAGTTTCCCATGTGATATGTGGTCTAGTTGTTGGGAAAATTTGCAAATGTGAATTTTGACTTTATTTGCAAAATCTCTCTGAAATTTGTAAAAATGGGCATAACTTTTGCATACTAACTCGGATGAAAAAGTTTTTTATATGAAAAATCATCTACTCGAAAAGTTACATCCGAATTTATATGAAAAAGTTTTTGAGCTGTTGGTGAGGGAGAGCATTTGTAGAAATCTTACCATCTTTCCTAAATATATGTGACCGTAGTTCAGTACGAACACTATTGGTCACACGTTTTGAGTACTAACATTTCTAAGTGCAGGAAAGAAATTTGTCTTGACAGCATCAAGATCCTCAAGCCATGAAACATAATGACTTGTCTCCTCGCAGTTTAGTTCAGCCCCGGGACAGTGGACGGTCCTGTCTACCAAGGGCCGGACATGTTTGCTTGATTGGAAGTAAGCTTTCAATATAAATTGAGATCTATTAATTATTCAACTGGTTCAAATAATGTCATATCGAAGACATAAATATGGTTGAGAAACTCACATAATGGTAGAACTGGAGGCGTCTGCACCCAGATGTGTCTATTACCTTCAATATCATCTTCCGGACGAATATCAAAGGTGATAACCATATCAGACTCAAATGCATAAGCCTTGCATAGTGCTTGCCAAGTTTTACTTTCAAAATAGGTGTATGTGTCTGCATTGTATAATTTGACGTTGAAGGTATAACCATGCTCGGTCTTCAAGTAAATTCTTTTTACCTCCATAGTTTTGTTAGGACTGAAACCTATCTTATCCAAGACAAAAATTCTTGCATGGCAGGGGATACGCTAGTAGAATAGTGAAAAATTAAAATTAAAAGTTGAAGCAAATGAAGCATAAGTCATGCTTAATTACGAAAAAAGACTTGTCGTTGTGACTTACTGTATCCACTTCGAAGTTCTCATCCAACTTGATGCTGAAGCGTCTACCACCAACTAGAAAATTTCTGCCACATAGGCCGCGCTGGTCTTCGCAGTATTCGCACATAATGAAATCGTGTTCGTCGTCAGACGACATTCATATGTTCATAGGTGAAACATTAAACACTTATTAGTTCTATTAATTCAACTAATTCTGTTAATTCATCTAGTTCAACTAATTAATTGAACTAATTCAACTAAGCATTTACGAAAAATATACCTAATTAATTGAACTAATTCAACTAACTAGTTCAACTAAAAATAAACTTGTTCTATTAATTTTCATACTAGAAATAAACTAGTTATATTAATTCAACTAGTTCAAATCTCATATATATACCTAATTAATATCTAGCTACACTAATTCAACTAGTTCAACTTGTTCTAATTCATGTAAAATATATTTGACATTAATATTTAACATCTTTTCCATATAATTCATCTAACATTAACATTCTAACATTATTATGTACGTAATATATCTAATATTAATCTAAACAACAGAAAATAGAAAATAAGTAAAAACAATGTGTGTGTGTGTGTGTGTGTGTGTGTGTGTGTCTACGAGCGGCGGGCGGCGGCGAACGGGCGGTGGCGGGCGACGACGGGGACGGGCGGCATGCGAGAGGCGGCCGCGACGGGCGCGGCGGGGGCGACGGCGGTGACGGCGACGACGGGTGGCGGGGGCGACGGCGGTGACGACGACGACGGGTGGCGGGGGCGACGGCGGTAACGGCGACGACGGGCGGCGGGGGCGGCGCGCGATGGGCGACGGGCGCAACGAAGAAGTTGGATCGAGAAGAAGTGGTGGTCGATGAAACTGATTTTTTTGTAAGTGCCATATATATAGGAGGGGTCTTTAGTACCGGTTGGAGCCACCGACCGGTACTAAAGGGCAGCCGCACTGGTTTTATAAACCCAACCGGAGCTGCTCCTTCGAGCTTCTCTATATAGCAGGTTTCTGGGCCTAACTAGGGCGCGCTGCCCTGTTAGTCTGATGGCCCTTCAGGGCCTGCATTATTATTAGTGCTTACTATATTATTATAATTAATGATGAATAGATAAAAAAAATCATAAATGAAACTTTGTTTTGCAAAGTGACGTGGCTAGCAGCCTATCATTGCCTCCCACGAAAGAGAATAAAGCCATCGGAATATAACGACTTCTAACCAACTGATGCATGCCATTTTGTTTCTCCAAGAGCACGATGATCTCACAAGTTACAGCTATTAGGCAGTTATTAAAGGCATCTTTAACACTGGCCCGCAAATTTACTCCAGAATCTGTCCGCGGATCGGTGGACTAGTCCACGGACATGAATGTGGGAGGCGGCTATCGGTGTCAAAACCGGCGGATCTCGGGTAGGGGGTCCCGAACTGTACGTCTAGGCCGGATGGTAACAGGAGGCAAAGGACACGAAGTTTTACCCAGATTCGGGCCCTCTCGATGGAGGTAAAACCGTACATCCTGCTTGATTAATATTGATGATATGTGTAGTACAAGAGTAGATATACCATGAGATCGGAGAGGCTAAACCCTAGAAGCTAGCATATGGTATGATTGTTGTTGTGTATGTTGTCCTACGGACTAAACCCTCCGGTTTATATAGACACCGGATAGGGTTAGGGTTACATAGAGTCGGCTACAATGGTAGGAGATCTCACTAGTAGAAAATAGAGCTTTGGTCCAGGCCGGGTCAGCCCATTAGTCCCGGTTCAGTCTAGAACCGGGACCAATGGGGGCATTGGTCCCGTTTCGTGAGCCCGGGGGCCGGCCGGGCCACGTGGGCCATTGGTCCCGGTTCATCTGGACCTTGTGGTCCCGGTTGGTGGGATGAACCGGGACCAATGGGCCTCGCTCCTGGCCCACAACCGTTGGTCCCGGTTCGTGCCTCAAACCGGGACTAAAGATTAGACCTTTAGTCCCGGTTTGAGGCACGAACTAATGGGGTTGAGACCTTTAGTCCCGCTTCATGCCACGAACCGGTACTAAAGGTCCCATTTTCAAACTCTACCCCCCCCTGTGGATCGCCTTTTCAATTTTTGAAAATATAAAAGAAAATGATGGAAATGTCAAAAAAATAAAAGAAAATAAGTTTCCCATGTGATATGTGGTCTAGTTGTTGGGAAAATTTGCAAATGTGAATTTTGACTTTATTTGCAAAATCTCTCTGAAATTTGTAAAAATGGGCATGACTTTTGCATACTAACTCGGATGAAAAAGTTTTTTGTATGAAAAATCATCTACTCAAAAAGTTACATCCGAATTTATATGAAAAAGTTTTTGAGCTGTTGGTGAGGGAGAGCATTTGTAGAAATCTTACCATCTTTCCCAAATATATGTGACCGTAGTTCAGTATGAACACTATTGGTCGCACGTTTTGAGTACTAACATTTCTAAGTGCAGGAAAGAAATTTGTCTTGACAGCATCAAGATCCTCAAGCCATGAAACATAATGACTTTATTTGCAAAATCTCTCTGAAATTTGTAAAAATGGGCATAACTTTTGCATACTAACTCGGATGAAAAAGTTTTTTATATGAAAAATCATCTACTCGAAAAGTTACATCCGAATTTATATGAAAAAGTTTTTGAGCTGTTGGTGAGGGAGAGCATTTGTAGAAATCTTACCATCTTTCCTAGATATATGTGACCGTAGTTCAGTACGAACACTATTGGTCACACGTTTTGAGTACTAACATTTCTAAGTGCAGGAAAGAAATTTGTCTTGATAGCATCAAGATCCTCAAGCCATGAAACATAATGACTTGTCTCCTCGCAGTTTAGTTCAGCCCCGGGACAGTGGACGGTCCTGTCTACCAAGCGCCGGACATGTTTGCTTGATTGCAAGTAAGCTTTCAATATAAATTGAGATCTATTAATTATTCAACTGGTTCAAATAATGTCATATCGAAGACATAAATATGGTTGAGAAACTCACATAATGGTAGAACTGGAGCCGTCTGCACCCAGATGTCTCTATTACCTTCAATATCATCTTCCGGACGAATATCAAAGGTGATAACCATATCAGACTCAAATGCATAAGCCTTGCATACTGCTTGCCAAGTTTTGCTTTCAAAATAGGTGTATCTGTCTGCATTGTATAATTTGACGTTGAAGGTATAACCATGCTCGGTCTTCAAGTAAATTCTTTTTACCTCCATAGTTTCGTTAGGACTGAAACCTATCTTATCCAAGACAAAAATTCTTGCATGGTAGGGGATACGCTAGTAGAATAGTGAAAAATTAAAATTAAAAGTTGAAGCAAATGAAGCATAAGTCATGCTTAATTACGAAAAAGACTTGTCGTTGTGACTTACTGTATCCATTTCGAAGTTCTCATCCAGCTTGATGCTGAAGCGTCTACCATCAACTAGAAAATTTCTGCCGCACAGGCCGCGCTGGTCTTCGCAGTATTCGCACATAATGAAACCGTGTTCGTCATCAGACGACATTCCTATGTTCATAGGTGAAACATTAAACACTTATTAGTTCTATTAATTCAACTAATTCTGTTAATTCATCTAGTTCCACTAATTAATTAAACTAATTTAACTAAGCATTTACGAAAAATATACCTAATTAATTGAACTAATTCAACTAACTAGTTCAACTAAAAATAAACTTGTTCTATTAAGTTTCGTACTAGAAATAAACTAGTTATATTAATTCAACTAGTTCAAATCTTATATATATACCTAATTAATATCTAGCTATACTAATTCAACTAGTTCAACTTGTTCTAATTCATGTAAAATATATTTGACATTAATATTTAACATCTTTTCCATATAATTCATCTAACATTAACATTCTAACATTATTATGTACGTAATTTATATAATATTAATCTAAACAACAGAAAATAGAAAATAAGTAAAAACAATGTGTGTGTGTGTGTCTACGAGCGGGGGGCGGCGGCGTATGGGCGGCGGCGGGCGACGACGGGGACGGGCGGCAGGCGAGAGGCGGCGGCGACGGGCGCGGCGGGGGCGACGGCGACGACGGGTGGCGGGGACGACGGCAGTGACGACGACGACGGGTGGCGGGGGCGATGGCGGTGACGGCGACGACGGGCGGCGGGGTCGACGCGTGATGGGCGACGGGCGCAGCGAAGAAGTTGGATCAAGAAGAAGTGGTGGTCGATGAAACTGATTTTTTCGTAAGTGCCATATATATAGGAGGGGTCTTTAGTACCGGTTGGAGCCACCGGCCGGTACTAAGGGGCAGCCGCACTGGTTTTATAAGCCCAGCAGGAGCTGCTCCTTCGAGCTTCTCTATATAGGAGGCTTCTCGGCCTAACTAGGGCGCGCTGCCCTGTGAGTCTGATGGCCCTTCAGGGCCTGCATTATTATTAGTGTTTACTATATTATTATAATTAATGATGAATAGATAAAAAAAATCATAAATGAAACTTTGTTTTGCAAAGTGATGTGGCTAGCAGCCTATCACTGCCTCCCACGAAAGAGAATAAAGCCATCGGAATATAACGACTTCTAACCAACTGATGCATGCCATTTTGTTTCTCCAAGAGCACGATGATCTCACAAGTTACAGCTATTAGGCAGTGATTAAAGGCATCTTTAACACTGGCCCGCAAATTTACTACAGAATCTGTCCGCGGATCGGCGGACTAGTCCACGGACATGAATGCGGGAGGCGGCTGTCGGTGTCAAAACCGGTGGATCTCGGGTAGGGGGTCCCGAACTGTGCGTCTAGGCCGGATGGTAACAGGAGGCAAGGGACACGAAGTTTTACCCAGGTTCGGGCCCTCTCGATGGAGGTAAAACCGTACGTCCTACTTGATTAATATTGATGATATGTGTAGTACAAGAGTAGATATACCATGAGATCGGAGAGGCTAAACCCTAGAAGCTAGCCTATGGTATGATTGTTGTTGTGTATGTTGTCCTACGGACTAAAACCCTCCAGTTTATATAGACACTGGATAGGGTTAGGGTTACATAGAGTCGGCTACAATGGTAGGAGATCTCACTAGTAGAAAACAGAGCTTTGGTCCAGGCCGGGTCAGCCCATTAGTCCCGGTTCAGTCCAGAACCGGGACCAATGGGGGCATTGGTCCCGTTTCGTGAGCCCAGGGGGCCGGCCGGGCCACGTGGGCCATTGGTCCCGGTTCATCTGGACCTTGTGGTCCCGGTTGGTGGGATGAACCGGGACCAATGGGCCTCGCTCCTGGCCCACAACCGTTGGTCCCGGTTCGTGCCTCAAACCGGGACTAAAGATTAGACCTTTAGTCTCGGTTTGAGGCACGAACTAATGGGGTTGAGACCTTTAGTACCGCTTCATGCCACGAACCGGTACTGAAGGTCCCATTTTCAAACTCTACCCCCTCCCCCCCTGTGGATCGCCTTTTCAATTTTTAAAAAAATAAAAGAAAATGATGGAAATGTCAAAAAATAAAAGAAAATAAGTTTCCCATGTGATATGTGGTCTAGTTGTTGGGAAAATTTGCAAATGTGAATTTTGACTTTATTTGCAAAATCTCTCTAAAATTTGTAAAAATGGGCATGACTTTTGCATACTAACTCGGATGAAAAAGTTTTTTATATGAAAAATCATCTACTCGAAAAGTTACATCCACATTTATATGAAAAAGTTTTTGAGCTGTTGGTGAGGGAGAGCATTTGTAGAAATCTTACCATCTTTCCTAAATATATGTGACCGTAGTTCAGTATGAACACTATTGGTCGCATGTTTTGTGTACTAACATTTCTAAGTGCAGGAAAGAAATTTGTCTTGACAGCATCAAGATCCTCAAGCCATGAAACATAATGACTTTATTTGCAAAATCTCTCTGAAATTTGTAAAAATGGGCATAACTTTTGCATACTAACTGGGATGAAAAAGTTTTTTATATGAAAAATCATCTACTCGAAAAGTTACATCCGAATTTAACAAGGGGAACCCCGTTAAACATTTTAAAAATCCTCAAAAACCTAATAGTAAAAAGTTACGGGGCTTTTAAGATCGAGAGTGAAAAAAATCGAAAAAAATTCAAACTGTGGTCAAACTAATTATTCAAGAAATATTAGTGTTACTAAATAATTATTGTTTTTTAAAACAATAGTTTCAAAATAAAACTATGAGATGTGTCACTTCATGCTCAAGCAAAATTCCTGAAGGTTAATAGGATTAACATCTTAGTATTGTCAGGAAAACAATAAGTGCAGATTTGGAGCGAGGGAGAATAGAACCCGGAAGTTAAGCGTGCTTAGGCTGGGGGAGTGAGAGGATGGGTGACTGTTCGGGAAGTTAGATGATTTGGAATGGTGAGGGGTGATTAGACGATAAATTGAGAAGTGATGAGGGGTGGTGATTACAGACTAGAGGTTAAAATAATTCAAAATTTTGAAAATAAAAAAAATTCAAAAACATTTCAAAAAAAATCATAAATTTCCTTTAGTCCCGGTTGGTGTTACCAACCGGGACTAAAGGTGGAGCTCCATGTGGCCGCGCCCTTTAGTCCCGGTTCTGGATTGAACCGGGACTAAAGGGAGAGGCATTAGTACCGACCCTTTAGTCCCAGTTCCAGAACCGGGACTAAAGGCCCTTATGAACCGGGACTGAAGGCCCTTTTTCGCATATCCATATCGCCAAGCTTGCCTTTCATGCCAAGGAAAGTCCCTCCCGGACACGGGACGAAGTCTTCAATCTTGTATCTTCATAGTCCAGGAGTCCGGCTGAAGGTATAGTCCGGCCATCCGGACACCCCCTAATCCAGGACTCCCTCAGTAGCCCCTGAACCTGGCTTCAATGACGACGAGTCCGGCACGCAGATTGTCTTTGGCATTGCAAGGCGGGTTCCTCCTCCAAGTACTTCATAGAAGATTTTGAACACAAAGATAGTGTCCGGCTCTGTAAAATAAGTTTCCACATATTGCCGTAGAGAGAATAATATTTACACAAATCTAATCTGCTGACGTATTCCGTAATGTGACAAACCACGGCCAAGCCTTTATCCGAGTCGTTTCATTATCCCACCTCAGCGCGTCATGCGAGGCGGTTTCCTTGGCACGTCTTGTTAAAGCAGAGATCGTGTCCCCTTATTCCGGGATTCTCATCAATACGGGCGTGGGTAACCCAACCGCGCCATTAATTACGGTGCTTGGAGATAAGCGAGTTTTACCAGGCTGGTGGGGACATGTAGTTGCGTCCACCCATATAAGGGGATAGGGATCCACCTTTTCACCTACGCCTTCTTCCTCCCGCGCCCTCGAGCACTCGCGCACTCGAGCTCCAGCGCCCAAGTCCGCACTCCCCACCTCAACCTTCTCCAGCCATGTCCGGAGCGGGAGGCAAGTGGATGGTCTCATCCGTCACGGAGGGACACATCAAAAAGCTGAGGAAGGCCGGATACCTGTCTAACGACATCGCGTACCGGCTTCCCGAAAAGGGTCAGCTCATCCTCACCCCTAGGCCCCATGAGAGGGTGGTGTTCCTCCCCCATTTCCTTCGTGGACTGGGCTTCCCTCTTCACCCATTTGTCTGGGGGCTCATGTTCTACTATGGCCTAGATTTCCACGATCTGGCCCCGAACTTTGTCCTCAACATCTCGGCGTTTATCGTCGTGTGCGAGGCTTTCCTCCGCATCCGCCCCCATTTCGGCCTATGGCTCAAGACTTTCAATGTCAAGCCGAAGGTGGTGCGCGGCAACCAGGCGGAGTGCGGAGGCGCCATGGTGGGCAAGATGGCCAAAGTCCTATGGCTCGAGGGCTCCTTTGTGGAGACCTTGAAGGGGTGGCAATCGGGGTGGTTTTACATCACCGAGCCGCGCGATGCCGAATGGGTCGCACCCCCTGTGTTTCGATCTGGACCCACTATGCGGCTCACCTCCTGGAAGGAGACGAGCCTGTCGTGGGGTAAGAAAGGAGAGCTGACCGGACTCCAAACATGCATCCAAACCCTGGTGTGGACAAGAAGCTCAAACTTGTCAACGTAGTCCAGGTTATGCTCATCCGCCTAATCCTCCCGTGTCAACAAAGGGCTTTCAACCTGTGGGAGTTCGACCCGGCGCGACACCAAACTCTGAGCAGGCTCTTCAACATGATGTACGTAGATGCCTGGAAGGTGCTTTTCAAGGGCGCCGAGGCCCCCGCATCCGCTACCGAGGATCGCAGATTCAATACGCAGCGTCACGCTCATGCAGTAAGCTGTTTTTTCCTTTTACAGGGTATCCGTTTTTCATAGTTTGACTCCATGCGGGATCTAAGCTCCCTTACCTTTGACGGGATTGGCAGGTGACGTCCGGACAGATCAACTGTCCGGCTCCTTTGCCCGAAGGCCCAGCGGATGCTCGCTTGGCGAAGCTGCTGGTTCTGGCACCCTATGTGGTGTCGGAGAAGAAGGCCGCGAAAAAGGCCACGGGGACTCGAAAGAGTGCCCGACGCCTGGAGGTGTCGGATCCATCATCCGACGGTTCCGAGGCGCATTCCTCCCGTGAAGACGAGGAGGAAGAAGAAGAGACCTCTCCCCCTCCAGCGGGAGGAGAGAAGAAAAGGAAGGCCGCCCTCTCTGGGGAGGCCGGAGGGTCCAAGAAGGGGAAAACCCTTCCTCCGGACTACTCCACCGACGCCGACGTCGGCGGAGAGGAGTGGCTGCCCAGGGCCAAGCCCCTGGCAAAATCGTAAGTATCCGGATACCAGAGTAATTCATAGTATTCGTTTATTGCACAACTTTTCCTTACGTCGAATATGTTTATGCAGCCCACCCAAAGACCGGCTCGACGCGTCGTCGAGCGGCTCACTAGACTCGTCGGATGTGAACTCGCTTCCGACGGCTTCCTCCCCCCGCCCTACGGACGACACCGAAGTGTTGTCCCAACAGGTTCCAAGCCGGGAGGAGGTGGTCCTGGAGGCGCCGCAAGGCGACCTCCCGGACTCCAGTAGTAAAGGGGGTGAAACCCCCCCAGGGCTCCAAGTCTGGCTCTAGGCCGGACACCGCTCCGGAACCTTCAAAGGTTCCAGAGTCCGGCGGGGGATCTCCTTCCAAGAGGAGCAAGCCCATCGTGCCGGTGACCCCCGTCCAACCGGAGGCGCCGGACAATCTGTTGGAGGCGCTTCAAGGCGCCTCCATCGACGAGGAGCACCGCACCATTATGAGTGTGGTGGTCCAGAGGGTTCAGTCCGCCAAGAGCAGACTGACTGAAGCTTGTACTAGCCTTCTAACAGGCTTTGAGGTAAGTAAAGAATGTGTAAATAATATTACCACATAGACAGTAACCCCTGATGCTCTGTTTGGCGTTCGAGAAGAAAAGCCGAATAGAGGATCAAATAAAATTCGCAGGAGTCTAACAAAAATGAGTCAATATGCGTATGCAGGCTTCTCTGCTTGCGTCCGCCGCACTGACTGCGGAAGTGGACACGCTAAAGCAGAACCTCGAGCAGTCCGAGCAAGAGCTGGGGCGTGCCAAGAAGCAACTCGAGGACAATGAAGGTAAGAAATACCTTGTTTTTAAATATATATAAAAATGTGCAATTGCAAAAAATAACAGGATTACCGTGGCTATTGTAGGGGCCACGTCTGAGGTGGCGACCCTTAAGCAAGCGCTGGTCGAGGCCGAGAAGAGGGCGGCCACGAAGCGCACCGAGCGGGAGAAGTATGAGGCCGAAGTTGGCAAGGTACGGCAAGAGCTCCAGGCTCTCATGGAAAAACATGAGAGTTTGGAGCTTGATTCAAAGACGCGAGCGTCCGAGCTCGCAGTGGCTATTGAAAATGCCTAGTGTGCCAAGCCCGAATTCCAGAAGACCCTCCAGGAGTTGCATGTGGTGAAGAAGATAGCGGCGGGTAAGGCATTCTTTATGCAAAGCAAACACATAAACGTGAGTTACTTGTTACTTACCCGAATCTGGAGCTCTCCAGGAGTGTTCGCAGATCTTTCTCGGAGTGTGTCCGATGCCGCCGCATTCTATCGAGCCGAGGAGGGCAGCTCGACAGAGAAGGTGTTCTGGTTTCAGTATGCTGAGGCCGGACACCCCGTGCCCCTGAGCGACCAGCAGAAGCAACTGGTCGAGCTTCACAAGGCGGCCGAACAGGCCATGAAGGGCCTCACGGCGGATGTCACAAGTAGAGTGGTAGGAGTTGAGCAGTCTCGCCTGCTCTGCCACGTGCGCGTCCGGCGCAATGGTCATGCCAGCGGCGAGTTGCTCCTCCGCCTGCCGGTGCTCGTCGAGGAGCTGGAGGAAGTAGGTTTGGTCGGCCTACGCATCGTGGAACTTGGCCTCTCGCAGCATGTTCATATAGTGGGCACAGGCCTCGCCGATGATGGTGCTGCCGGCATGCACTAGCGTGGAGGGTGGCATCGGCTCATCTTCAACATCGTCCTCCGTTGGGACTTCATCGACCTCTGTCTGTCTGCCGTCCTGGCAGTCGGCAGCAATTGCAGCCATCTTCTTCTCGTCAGACAAGAGGCTGTCCCAAAGGGCTTTGGAGCATGAGGAGGCTGTAGTGGGCATTGTGCAGAGAGGAGAAAGAGACTGGAGGAGAACGACTGCGACTATGGCTAGGGAAGAAGTTTATATAGCGGCCGGATGGCAATGGTGGGCGGCAGACAGATGGACGGGTGGCGTCAGAGTAGGTTCCTCGGCAACCGAGTATCATAAATGTAGGGCCACGGACCGCTGTGGTGTCGAGCAGTCGCGTGCACTAGGAAGCGGCAGAGGCAGCGATTTCTCGGCATGGCGCACCACTTTACTGTCAGCAACAGTGAGAGGTCGCATCCGCTCTGGCCGGGTATGAATTCGGCACTGATGGTCTGGAGCGGCGATGACTGTTTCGCACGGGCGAGGAAGGGGGTAGGAGGGTTATTTGGTGGGCTAGGGCAGTCAGAAGCGGACGTGGCAGCGGTCCGAACGCCCGCAAACCCTCCTTGTTTATCTATTGTTTACGAGAAAAATGCGTCCGGACCGCCGAGCGGACCGATATAGGCCGCGTGGTCCGAATCGTGTGCGGACGGTTTGAGAGTTCATAATGGAGATGCCCTAAGAGTGAAAAAAAGATAGCTCAGCGATGCACAATTAGGTGCTAAAAGAGTGGCAGTTCCCAACAGAATCAATTCTGTATCCCTAGAAATTTAGGTAATTTTATCATTGCGAATGCGATAGAATTGCAGTATATCTGCAAATCTTGGGGAAGAACGGAACTCAGACATCCCAGTTTCTTTCGATCGAGTTGCAGCTGTGCCGCGTGATGTCTTGTTTCCACCACGCCACACGAGGGGGCACAAGAGGACTGTTCCCGCCACCGTTCACCATGCTCTAGTAGTTGGCGAGATGGATGTCGAGGCCGAGCTGGGCGGGGACGACGGGGTCTTGCTAGGAGAGCTCGCTCTACGCACAGGCGCGCGGTGCGGGAGCAGTTCCTCGGTCTTCTCTTCGTTCCACATATTCCATGACTAAAACAAGAAAGAACACCATATCATTACTAATTTTATCTCTCAAACAAAAAATTACTTCAAACTTTGATCTATTTTTAGAAATGAAACTTGATAGAAATCTTGTGCGTACTCACATATACAGTGAGGCTAGGGAATCCCATGGTTTGACTATTGCAGTTTCTCCTTATATCAGTTACAACCTCCAGTAGTAACACGCCAAAGCTATAGACATCGGACTTGGTAGAGAAGAAACCTTCCATTGCATACTCAGGAGCCATGTAGCCACTGCATGATCACACTAAAATTGTTTCAATTTATCTAACAAGAATTGAACTTACTAATATGAGTTTTCGCAATTAATACTTACTATGTTCCAACTACGCGTTGGGTGTTTGCATCTTGCTGGTTATCACTAATGATCCTCGCCATACCAAAATCTGCTATCTTGGGTTTCATATATGCATCTAGCAAAATATTTTCAGCTTTTAGATCCCTATGAATTATGGTGAACCTTGAGTCTTCATGAAGATATAGAAGCCCCCTTGCAACCCCTTTGATTATATTGAACCGTGTTGCCCAATCCAACAACAATTTTCTTGAGTCATCTACAAAGAAACAAATATAAGAAAATTGTAACTTTTGGGTTATCTTAGGAAATTATGGCTTGTTATTAGAATATGTACCAAAAAGGGTATCATCTAAGCTCTTGTTAGGAAGATACTCGTATATCAAGAGCTTTTCATCTCCTTCAACACAACACCCAAGAAGTCGAACCAAGTTTCTATGTTGCAATTTTGCAATTAGAACTACTTTGTTCTTGAATTCTGTTGTTCCTTGTTGAGAATCTCTACTTAGCCTTTTGATTGCGACTTCTTGAGCACCTAATAGTCCCTAGGTGAACATAGAGTAGAGTTTTACATGTGAATAAGCCAGTCTCCCAATTTAGAAAGAAGAACACGCACTACATATTGAACAAGCTACCTTGTAAACTTTGCCAAATCCTCCATGTCCAATCTTACATGCTTCAGAGAAACTGTGGGTCGCAAGAACAATTTCTTCTAATCTTACGAATCTAAAATGTTGATCATGAGGAGGGCCTTCTCCGCCATGTTCTTCGGAGGTACTTAGACCATCCAATCTTACTCCCTCCGTCCGGAAATACTTGTCGGAGAAATGGATGTATCTAGACACATTTTAGTTCTAGATACATTCATTTTTACACATTTCTTCGACAAGTATTTCCGGACGGAGGGAGTATATTCTTGTGCTTTATCCAATTTTTGTTCTTGCCTGCTTCCACAATGTAGTAGTCATTTCCCTTCCAATAAGCATACACTACAAGAAATATGTCAACTTGCGGCCATCACTATTGGTCACTGAAAGGTCATTGTTTTTTATTTGCGACCTTTTTTTTTGACCAAAAACAGATAGTCAAAAGTTGGCGGTCGTAAACTGAAATTAATGACCTTCTTCGGGATAAGGTCGTAAACGTTTACGACCAAAACAAAAGGTCGTTGAACCAATGACCTTATGTTTTGTCACTCGCTGTCTGCCCAGGCCACGTCGGATCCGACGTGGCAAGCTGACATGGCAAAATTGCGACCAAATGAAAAGGTCATTCATAAGAATCAGCCCGGTCCAATTGGAGGTTTTACATGGGCCGAGCCCACTAATTCAACAAATTTATGTCTTTTTCATGGTCAACTAAATGGGCCAAGACCAATTTTACAACCATTTTCTTTTTTGGGCCCTTTACTTTTTCTAGTAAATTTCTTTTTTGTTTGCCTTTTCATTTTGTTTTTTATAACTTATGCAGAATTATTATTATTTTCGTTATTTAAAAAAAAAAAACAATTCCACAACAACATCTTCAGTTAGGATGTAGCCTTTAATGTGCAGTACAACTTTAAGCATTGAAAATTGGAAAACATATATTTAACCCATATATATTGTTGAGAAATTTTTATAATTTTGCTGTCAAAGCAGGATGTACACAGGAATACAATTTTGCTGTCAAAGCAGCATTCCAAACGTACATCTTCATGACATCATACATAATAACAGCAATAAAATGTTTACAATATGCCATATGGCTCAGATCACACAACACATGACATCCAGGTTCAAATGACCCCAACAACGAAAAAACATCACCAGCACAGCATACTATCTGCACATTCAAAGAGAACAAACTATATGTCAAAAGAGAAATAAGCAGAAAATAGCCACTAAAAGAAAGCAAATAGTGTACTCCGTAATTACTACAGATTTGCTCAACACACACACACACACACTTTGGCATATACTTTTGAAAAGAAGTACAGATTCAAGTAAACTGTAGAGTTATATCAAGACTAAGATACCTGACGGTAAACAACAACAGGTAAACCTAGATAGAAACCAATAAACCTAGATAGAAAGTAACAAACTTGTACCCCTGATACAAACCAGTAATCAACCCAAATTATCAGTACATTCTAAAATGTTAAGTGGCTACCATTCCAATCATAATTGTACCATGACATAGGAAAAAAATGTGTGACATGACTGCTACAAATTAAATTGATGCTCTTCTACTACTAGACCATTCAAGCTCATGGTCAGGATCAACAATACAAATAACCTGTAGGTACAATGGCACAGCAACAAGCAAATAGTGCAATAATCCCACCACAGCGCATGAAGAAAAACACTGTCCTACTGCCACTCTCATCCCTTCAGCTGACAACATCTATTTCATGGAGGGAGGGAAGGGAATAGATAGGCTAGTACTAGTTAATGATGGCGTCGATGATGATATGGATGAGGTTGGCGTCGGTGAGCAGGGATCCACCTCCCGTCAGTTCCATCGACATTCCGGTGAGGCATTTTCCTCATAACCAGGTTATATCACCACGAAAACAGAACAGAGTCAGCGAACAGTAAGAACCTCCTCACGATCGACCAGAACAAGAACAAGATAAATCTGGTCAAATGCATGACTTTTGACTTTTGTTCACCTCACATACCAGAACAAGAACAGTAAGAACCAGAACCTAATTGTATAAACACACACAAAATAAACCTTTACCTCTTGACTCTAGAGATTATCAAACTTCTACTCTGAAGTTGTCGTTCTATCCACCTCTGCATGCATCCACTCCTCCAGCTTTAAGCAACTTCCGAGACACAGTAGCCGCTCGAACATGCACACAAACAAACACAACAAACAAATTAATCGAGATTTTGAGATTTTGCATAAGCCAGAGTCAAGCACGAGTTATTCAAGGGCAAACGGTGTGAAGAGCTTGATGATTATATTTGACATAGGCAGTTACACGGGAGAGTTAGTCACATGTACAAATTTTAGCTTTTTCTACCTAAGTACAAATAGCAAAATGGAACATAGGCAGGTTGATTATATTTGACAGAGCTAACTGAACAAAAAAGAGAACATAGCACCGCGACTTGTTGAGGACAGAAATAATAATGTTTGATACATAAATTAGTAATGTGAGGCTCAGTAAGGTCCTATCTTAGTGCTATGGGGATTAAGAGCATGCACACAGAAAGCTAATTGGCAAACAAAACTTACTGGTCATAGTTCCCAACACAGATCAAACTGGCAAATGATAATGTTTGTTAAAGCAATTAACAGGGCAGTAGCTCAACCTAAAGAAAGGCAACAGAACATATATGAAAGAAACTGAGTTGCAAGTGTCTAAAGAGTGATTGATGATCCACTCCAGAGACATGGTAGTTTCTTCTAACATATTGTATTATCAAGTAAACTCTTACAAGAAAGATGCCCCAGTAAGTAAGCTGAATGGGTGACAAACTGAATAGTGAAACAAGTTGATAGTTGTACACTATAGTGTTTACGCACAGTGGAACTGAAAGAATTTCAGATTATGTTGCATGCAAGAAGAGGAGCGATAGTGCTCTCTAGCTAGTAGTACGCCAGGATAAGAGCGCGTGGTGTGACAACAAGAGCAGCAGGGTGGACTGTACTAGAATCTAGATCCGTCCGAGTAAAATAATGGCAGACCATAGAGAGCGTCGGTTTAGGCGGTTGCAGACTTGGAGTGCGCTGAGTTTCACTATTCGGTTGTGACAGTTTTACACTTTCAGTCAACACTGTAGAGAAAATACAGTTCGGCATGTTCTGAATATCTTCACCAAGCTCCGTTTTCGATAGTACTTACAGAGTTTACTGGTTGCAGAGTCATCTGTGCGTAGACCTCGTCACTGTCCTTGTTAGCCTGTGCAAAACAAGCAGCATTCATCAGGATTAATTCATGGAGTAAGAAGAAATACAGAGACAACATCATCATCTGATGATGCGCTAACCAATCAACGGCTTCGTTCATCCAGATCACAGGCGGCGTGACAGAAGAAGAGACTACATGGACATCCTCGACGGTGGCACGGAGGTCGGGCGAGTCCTTGACGGCCTTGATGTGGTCAATGACGTTCATCCTATGGACGATGCGCTCGAGCGGGTGGACCAAGCGCTCCCATGCAGGCTCCACGCCCTTCTCAAGCTCCTCCAGCTTGCGCATACAGAGAAACTTCAGATGAGCTAGACTGAAACTCAACTTGTCAGTTGCCACCTACATAAAATAGTCAAGACTAGAGTCTAACTCAAATCAGGTATGCATTCTTTGGACGTTAAATGGAAGCTTTATATATATATGGCTATAAGGTATGATGCGAACCAACCAAAGTTATTATCTCCATTCTGAACAAATTACACTGCAATGGAGTTGCTTAATACTTGTAGCATGATTGGTTTTCCGTTCTGAAACTGTAGACATGTTGTGCTTGGCTCATGCTTCAGATATGATCGGTCTACAGAGATTCAGACTGCGCCACAAAGGCACAGTAACAGCTGATGGATATACAAGTACAAAGACAATACTCCCTCAGTGTCAAAGAAACCTGTCTTACACTATTAAGTTACAGAGATAGTATGAGATCAGTCATCTCCAACACTTTCCAGGAACGCCTAGCGCATCGGATCAGATCAAGAACACTGAAAATATAAACAACGACAGTACCTCCAGCTCAGCCATCTCCTGGCCGAACTATGCTCAATCATGAATTAGCGGCCAAGTGTTTGATTAGCGATACAGGAAATGCACGTGGCCAATGGGCGTGAGTTTTGGCTGAGGATGATCATCTACTAAGAAGACTGTCTTCAAAAAAATTTAGCTCAAAAGGAGGATCCTAGGTGGTACTTGCTTTGCAAAGTACCACACTGGATAGAAATATGAATATTGAAGCTGGGCTCAAAATAATGAATGGATTGAGCTGAAATTTGGTGGGGGTGGTTATTTGAGCATAGGAAAGCACTGTAGAAAATTGATACCATTTGGACATGCTAAAGTGGTACTTCCTTCACAATGCTATTCCCTGGACAGAAACTCGGGAAAATTAGCAAGAGAATTTGGTTAAATGAAATGAGCTCAAATTTCGTGTAGGTAAGTAACACAGGTATGGTCATGCCCTGGTAAATTTTAAGATCATTTGGAGAAGCCTAGCTAGTACTTACTTCACAAAGCTTCTCTCGAGATAGAAACTTTGGAAATTTCCTGAGAAAAATTTACCAGGAAAATGGAGCTGAATATTTTCATGTGGTAATGATTTGGGTATGAAAGAGTGCCCAAAAAGTTTGAGGGTAATAGGAGGGATCTGGATAACAGTTGCTTTGCAATGTGCCAATCTGACAATAAAATATAAATTGAACCTGGGCTCACATAGATCATTTGACTGAGCTGCAATTTGGAGGAGCACTAGTAGAAAACAGGGCTTTGGTCCAGGCCGGGTCAGCCCATTAGTCCCGGTTCAGTCTAGAACCGGGACCAATATGGGCATTGGTCCCGGTTCGTGAGCCCAGGGGGCCGGCCGGGCCACGTGGGCCATTGGTCCCGGTTCATCTGGACCTTTTGGTCCCGGTTGGTGGGATGAACCGGGACCAATGGGCCTCGCTCCTAGCCCACCACCATTGGTCCCGGTTGGTGGCTTGAACCGGGTCCAAAGGCTCCCCTTTAGTCCCGGCTCATGTCACCAACCGTGACCAATGAGGTGCCTATATATACCCCCTCGCGCAAGAGCAGAGCACAGTGCTCTGTTTTTTCTGGCCGAGGGGGAGAGGGCTTTGTGGTGCTCTAGCTCACCTCCTATGCACATGAGGTGTTCGATGGAATGCCCGAGCCACACTACTTAAGCTTTCTCCTCTCGAAGCTCGACCTCCAACCTCCATTTTCCTCGAGATTTGTCTAGATTTAGCGGTCCGTCACGCCCCGTCCCCGTCTTCACCGCCGTCGATCACCCGCGCCGATCTCATCACCGACACCACCGTGGTGAGCCTCTTGTTCTTATCTTCTTTCTGAAAGGAAAAATATTCTTACTTGTATGTTTAGATAGATACTTATATCATTTTCTTACATTTATTATTGCATCTTATATAGTGCGATGGTTTTGGTATCCGCCTCCGTCGGCCCTCGTCCTGTCTATGATTCGGATGTGGTATGTATATTATCTTTATAACTATTGGTTCATTTATTGTTTATGAAAATTATCCCGACCAACGTGACATAGATTTTATTTATCTAGGATGTATGTGAATCGGAAATGCCAACCGACCCTATTGTCAAGAGGTTAAATTTAGTTGAAGAAGAAAACAATTTATTGAAGGAAAAAATAAAAAAAATTGAGGAGGAGAAGATGATATTGGAGTTGCATGTTGCGGATGACATCGATGATCACAAGATCAAGATGGATGCAATGCGCTTGAAGATTGGAAAGATTAGAAAATATGCCATTCATACCAAGGCTTGGTATCATTATGCCGTTGGATCAATTGTTACCTTGGTTGCAATTATGATCGCATTTGTTTTCGCATTGAAATGTTTTACATAGTTTCAATGTATGGTTTAATTAATTAGATGCTCTGGAGAGCTATATGTTGTTAGATGAGAACTATGTATGCACTTTGGTTTTAATGTGATGATGAACTTCTATTAATTTGGACACTTAATTATATATAATGCACGCAGATGAATCGGCAATGGATGTACGGTGACAGACACATCCGCGAGTACATTAAGGGCGTGCATGAGTTTCTCGATGCGGCTGAGGCAAACAAGCAGAATGGTTTTATGTGTTGTCCATGCACTGAATGTGGGAATACGAGGTCTTACGCTAACCGGAAAATCCTTCACTCCCACCTGCTTTACAAGGGTTTCATGCCACACTATAATGTTTGGACGAGACACGGAGAAATAGGGGTTATGATGGAACACGGCGAAGAAGAAGACTACGATGACAACTATGTGCCCCCTTAATACGGTGATGCTGCAACGGGGGGAGCTGATGAAGATCAAGAGGAATCAGACGATGTGCCCAATGATGCTGCAACGGGTGAAGCTGCTGAAGATCAAGAGGAACCAGACGATGTGCCCGATGATGATGATCTCCGTCGGGTCATTGTCGATGCAAGGATGCAATGCATTAGTCAAAAGGAGAAGCTGAAGTTCGATCGCATGTTAGAGGATCACAAAAAAGGGTTATACCCCAATTGCGAAGATGGCAACACAAAGCTCGGTACCGTACTGGAGTTGCTGCAGTGGAAGGCAGAGAATGCTGTGGCTGACAAAGGATTTGAGAAGCTACTGAAAATATTGAAGAAGAAGCTTCCAAAGGATAAAGAATTGCCCGACAGTACATACGCAGCAAAGAAGGTCGTATGCCCTCTAGGATTGGAGGTGGAGAAGATACATGCATGCCCTAATGACCGCATCCTCTACCGCGGTGCATACAAGGATCTAAACGCATGCCCGGTATGCGGTGCATTGCGGTATAAGATCAGACGAGATGACCTTGGTGATGTTCACGTCGAGCCCCCCAGGAAGAGGGTTCCTGCGAAGGTGATGTGCTATGCTCCTATAATACCACGGTTGAAACGTCTGTTCAAAAACGAAGAGCATGCCAAGTTGATGCAATGGCACAGTGAGAACCGAAAGAAAGATGGGAAGTTGAGAGCACCCGCTGACGGGTCGCAGTGGAGAAAAATCGAGAGAAAGTACTGGGATGAGTTTGCAAAGGACCCAAGGAATGTATGGTTTGCTTTAAGCGCGGATGGCATTAATCCTTTCGGGGAGCAGAGCAGCAATCACAACACCTGGCCCGTGACTCTATGTATGTATAACCTTCCTCCTTGGATGTGCATGAAGCGGAAGTTCATTATGATGCCAGTTCTCATCCAAGGCCGTAAGCAACCCGGCAACAAAATTGATGTGTATCTAAGGCCATTAGTTGAAGAACTTTTACAGCTGTGGAATGAAAATGGTGCACGTACGTGGGATGAGCACAGACAGGAGGAATTTAACCTTAAGGCGTTGCTGTTCGTGACCATCAACGATTGGCCCGCTCTCAGTAACCTTTCAGGATAGACAAACAAAGGATACCACTCATGCACGCACTGTTTAGATGACACTGAAAGTATGTACCTGGACAAATGCAGGAAGAATGTGTACCTGGGCCATCGTCAATTTCTTCCGACCAACCATCAATGTCGAAAGAAAGGCAAGCATTTCAAAGGCGAGGCAGATCACCGGAAGAAGTCCGCCATGCGCACCGGTGATCACGTGCTTGCTATGGTCAATGATTTACACTACGTAATCTTTGGAAAGGGTCCCGGTGGACTAGTTGTTCCAAATGACGCTGAGGGACACGCACCCATGTGGAAGAAGAAATCTATATTTTGGGACCTACCCTACTGGAAAGACCTAGAGGTCCGCTCCTCAATCGGCGTGATGCACGTGACGAAGAACCTTTGCGTGAACCTGCTAGGCTTCTTGGGCATGTATGGGAAGACAAAAGATACACCTGAGGCACGGGAGGACATGCAACGTTTGCACGAAAAAGACGGCATGCCTCCGAAGCAGTATAAAGGTCCTGCCAGCTACGCTCTTACGAAAGAAGAGAAATAATTCTTCTTTGAATGCCTGCTCAGTATGAAGGTCACGACTGGCTTCTCGTCGAATATAAAGGGAATAATAAATATGCCAGAGAAAAAGTTTCATAACCTAAAGTCTCATGACTGCCACGTGATTATGACGCAACTGCTTCCGGTTGCATTGAGGGGGCTTCTATCGGAAAACGTCCGATTAGCCATTGTGAAGCTATGTGCATTCCTCAATGCAATCTCTCAGAAGGTGATCGATCCAGAAATCGTACCAAGGCTAAGGAGTGATGTGGCGCAATGTCTTGTCAGTTTCGAGCTGGTGTTCCCACCATCCTTCTTCAATATCATGACGCGCGTCCTAGTTCATCTAGTCGACGAGATTGTCATCCTGGGGCCCGTATTTCTACACAATATGTTCCCCTTTGAGAGGTTCATGGGAGTCCTAAAGAAATATGTCCGTAATCGTGCTAGGCCAGAAGGAAGCATCTCCATGGGCCATCAAACAGAGGATGTTATCGGGTTTTGTATTGACTTCATTCCTGGCCTTAACAAGATAGGTCTCCCTAAATCGCGGTATGAGGGGAGATTGACTGGAAAAGGTACTCTTGGAAGAGACTCAATAATATGCAGGGATGGATATTCTTGGTCTCAAGCACACTACACAGTTCTATAGAACTCTACCTTGGTGACCCTGTATGTCGATGAACACAAGAATAGTCTGCGCTCCAAACACCCGGAGCAGTGCGACGACTGGATTACATGTGAACACATCAGGACTTTCAGCAGTTGGTTGGAAACACGTCTCAGAGATGACAACACTGTTTGTGATGAGTTGTACTTGTTGTCCAGGGGACCATCTTTGACTGTATTGACTTACAAAGGATACGAGATAAATGGGAATACATTTTACACGATCGCCCAAGATCAAAAGAGCACCAACCAAAACAGCGGTGTCCGCTTTGATGCAGCAACCAAGAGCGGAAAGGACACATATTATGGTTACATAGTGGACATATGGGAACTTGACTACGGACCTAATTTTAAGGTCCCTTTGTTTAAGTGCAAATGGGTCAATCTGTTAGGCGGCGGGGTACAAGTAGACCCACAGTACGGAATGACAACAGTGGATCTGAAAAATCTTGGGTACACTGACGAACCGTTCGTCCTAGCCAATGATGTGGCACAGGTTATCTATGTGAAGGACATGTCTACCAAACCGAGAAAAAGAAAAGATAAGGAAGCGAATACATCATACGATGAGCCAAAGCGCCACATAGTTCTTTCAGGAAAAAGGGACATCCTGGGAGTGGACGGCAAGACAGACATGTCTGAAGATTACGAAAAGTTTCATGAAATTCCTCCCTTCAATATCAAGGCTGACCCAAGCATCCTGATAAACAATGAAGATTATCCATGGTTACGGCGCAATAAGAAAATGACACAAGCGAAGAAAAAGTGAAGACTTTCTCCCGCAACTATTATGATGATACCATGCCAAATTTGTAACAGACGAGTATGCTATGCCAACTTTTTTTAGAGTTCATTTGAAAACTATGAATTTAGGTCGAATTTTCTCTATAGGTGCATCTATGTTCAAATTTTAACTATTCAAATTTGAAAATTAATGGCACGAAAAGAAAGTTTATATTTTTTCTAAAACTAATGACACTAACAGAAAGTTTATAATTTTGCTGACCTAAAAGCAAAAAGAATTAAAAAATAAAGCAAAAAACAAAAGAAAATAAATAATACATAAAACAAAACAAAAAAACTGGAACAAAAATAAAAATAGCAAAAATAAGTATTTTGTTGTAAGTATAAATAAAATAAAATAAATAAAGCAACAAAGAAAACAAAAAAACGAAAAAAGTGTTTTCAAATTTGAAAACTAATGGCACTAACAGAAAGTTTATAATTTTTCTAAAACTAAAGGCAAAAAGAATTAAAAAATAAAGCAAAAAACAAAAGGAAATAAATAATGCAGAAAACAAAACAAAAAAACTGGAAAAAATAGTGCTCACCCCTATAATATTTGATACGACTAACTAAAATTACCAAATTGAGTACAATGATAAAACACAATAATATTAAATAGCAGGAAAAAGATTGACTCAAAAATCAATTTTTATAGTAAAGTTATTCATAAACTAGTGATTCACACAAATTTTTAAAAAATCAAATTTAAACTATTCAAATTTTAAAACTAATGGCACTAACAGAAAGTTTATAATTTTTGTGACCTAAAATAAAAAAGAAATCACTACAAAACTATAAGTATTTAGTTCTAAGTAGAAACAAAAAAACAAAAAAACAAAAAAATGTCACCTACTGGGCCCCCACGGCCTGAATACGACTAGAAACCCTACCATAGGCCAGGATTCAGACCCGTGGGAGGCCCAGTAGGCCCACATGCACAGATTATAGTGTTAGGCCCGAAAGCCTGCTTTAGAGAGGAGCTCGAGAGGGAAGGCGCACCGCACCTTATAAACATGTGCGCCTCCCTCTCAACTAGCGAGGTGGGACTAAATATTTGGGTTCGGGGCAGCACAGGCCTTTGGTCCCGGTTGGTGGCACCAACCGGGACTAAAGGGGGCATTGGTCACGGTTCGTGGCACCAACCGTGACCATTGCCACTAGTAGAAAACAGGGCTATGGTCCAGGCTGGCTCAGCCCATTAGTCCCGGTTCAGTGTAGAACCGGGACCAATGTGGGCATTGGTCCCGGTTCGTGAGCCCAGGGGGCCGGCCGGGCCACGTGGGCCATTGGTCCCGGTTCGTCTGGACCTTTTGGTCCCGGTTGGTGGGACGAACCGGGACCAATGGGCCTCGCTCCTGGCCCACAACCATTGGTCCCGGTTGGTGGCTTGAACCGGGACCAAAGGCTCCCCTTTAGTCCCGGTTCATGCCACCAACCGGGACCAATGAGGTGCCTATATATACCCCCTCGCGCAAGAGCAGAGCACAGTGCTCTGTTTTTTCTGGCCGAGGGGGAGAGGGCTTTGTGGTGCTCTAGCTCACCTCCTATGCACATGAGGTGTTCGATGGAATGCCCGAGCCACACTACTTAAGCTTTCTCCTCTCGAAGCTCGACCTCCAAGCTCCATTTTCCTCGAGATTTGTCTAGATTTAGCGGTCCGTCACGCCCCGTCCCCGTCTTCACCGCCGTCGATCACCCGCGCCGATCTCATCACCGACACCACCGTGGTGAGCCTCTTGTTCTTATCTTCTTTCTGAAAGGAAAAATATTCTTACTTGTATGTTTAGATAGATACTTGTATCATTTTCTTACATTTATTATTGCATCTTATATAGTGCGATGGTTTTGGTATCCGCCCCCGTCGGCCCTCGTCCTGTCTATGATTCGGATTTGGTATGTATATTATCTTTATAACTATTGGTTCATTTATTGTTTATGAAAATTATGCCGACCAACGTGACATAGATTTTATTTATCTAGGATGTATGTGAATCGGAAATGCCAACCGACCCTATTGTCGAGAGGTTAAATTTAGTTGAAGAAGAAAACAATTTGTTGAAGGAAAAAATAAAAAAAATTGAGGAGGAGAAGATGATATTGGAGTTGCATGTTGCGGATGTCGTCGATGATCACAAGATCAAGATGGATGCAATGCGCTTGAAGATTAGAAAGATTAGAAAATATGCCATTCATACCGAGGCTTGGTATCATTATGCCGTTGGATCAATTGTTACCTTGGTTGCGATTATGATCGCATTTGTTTTCGCATTGAAATGTTTTACATAGTTTCAATGTATGGTTTAATTAATTAGATGCTCTGGAGAGCTATATGTTGTTAGATGAGAACTATGTATGCACTTTGGTTTTAATGTGATGATGAACTTCTATTAATTTGGACACTTAATTATATATAATGCACGCAGATGAACCGGCAATGGATGTACGGTGACAGACACACCCGCGAGTACATTAAGGGCGTGCATGAGTTTCTCGATGCGGCTGAGGCAAACAAGCAGAATGGTTTTATGTGTTGTCCATGCACTGAATGTGGGAATACGAGGTCTTACTCTAACCGGAAAATCCTTCACTCCCACCTGCTTTACAAGGGTTTCATGCCACACTATAATGTTTGGACGAGGCACGGAGAAATAGGGGTTATGATGGAAGACGGCGAAGAAGAAGAGTACGATGACAACTATGTGCCCCCTGAATACGGTGATGCTGCAACGGGGGGAGCTGGTGAAGATCAAGAGGAACCAGACGATGTGCCCAATGATGCTGCCACGGGTGAAGCTGCTGAAGATCAAGAGGAACCAGACGATGTGCCCGATGATGATGATCTCCGCCGGGTCATTGTCGATGCAAGGACGCAATGCATTAGTCAAAAGGAGAAGCTGAAGTTCGATCGCATGTTAGAGGATCACAAAAAAGGGTTATACCCCAATTGCGAAGATGGCAACACAAAGCTCGGTACCGTACTGGAATTGCTGCAGTGGAAGGCAGAGAATGCTGTGGCTGACAAAGGATTTGAGAAGCTACTGAAAATATTGAAGAAGAAGCTTCCAAAGGATAACGAATTGCCCGACAGTACATACGCAGCAAAGAAGGTCGTATGCCCTCTAGGATTGGAGGTGGAGAAGATACATGCATGCCCTAATGACTGCATCCTCTACCGCGGTGCATACAAGGATCTGAACGCATGCCCGGTATGCGGTGCGTTGCGGTATAAGATCAGACGAGATGACCCTGGTGATGTTGACGGCGAGCCCCTCAGGAAGAGGGTTCCTGCGAAGGTGATGTGGTATGCTCCTATAATACCACGGTTGAAACGTCTGTTCAGAAACGAAGAGCATGCCAAGTTGATGCGATGGCACAGTGAGAACCGAAAGAAAGATGGGAAGTTGAGAGCACCCGCTGACGGGTCGCAGTGGAGAAAAATCGAGAGAAAGTACTGGGATGAGTTTGCAAAGGACCCAAGGAATGTATGGTTTGCTTTAAGCGCGGATGGCATTAATCCTTTCGGGGAGCAGAGCAGCAATCACAGCACCTGGCCCGTGACTCTATGTATGTATAACCTTCCTCCTTGGATGTGCATGAAGCGGAAGTTCATTATGATGCCAGTTCTCATCCAAGGCCCTAAGCAACCCGGCAACGAAATTGATGTGTACCTAAGGCCATTAGTTGAAGAACTTTTACAGCTGTGGAATGGAAACGGTGTACGTACGTGGGATGAGCACAGACAGGAGGAATTTAACCTTAAGGCGTTGCTGTTCGTGACCATCAACGATTGGCCCGCTCTCAGTAACCTTTCAGGACAGACAAACAAAGGATACCACGCATGCACGCACTGTTTAGATGACACTGAAAGTATATACCTGGACAAATGCAGGAAGAATGTGTACCTGGGCCATCGTCGATTTCTTCCGACCAACCATCAATGTCGAAAGAAAGGCAAGCATTTCAAAGGCGAGGCAGATCACCGGAAGAAGCCCGCCATGCGCACCGGTGATCACGTGCTTGCTATGGTCAATGATTTACACTACGTAATCTTTGGAAAGGGTCCCGGTGGACTAGCTGTTCCGAATGACGCTGAGGGACACGCACCCATGTGGAAGAAGAAATCTATATTTTGGGACCTACCCTACTGGAAAGACCTAGAGGTCCGCTCCTCAATCGACGTGATGCACGTGACGAAGAACCTTTGCGTGAACCTGCTAGGCTTCTTGGGCGTGTATGGGAAGACAAAAGATACACCTGAGGCACGAGAGGACCTGCAACGTTTGCACGAAAAAGACGGCATGCCTCCGAAGCAGTATAAAGGTCCTGCCAGCTACGCTCTTACGAAAGAAGAGAAAGAAATCTTCTTTGAATGCCTGCTCAGTATGAAGGTCACGACTGGCTTCTCGTCGAATATAAAGGGAATAATAAATATGCCAGAGAAAAAGTTTCAGAACCTAAAGTCTCATGACTGCCACGTGATTATGACGCAACTGCTTCCGGTTGCATTGAGGGGGCTTCTACCGGAAAACGTCCGATTAGCCATTGTGAAGCTATGTGCATTCCTCAATGCAATCTCTCAGAAGGTGATCGATCCAGAAATCGTACCAAGGCTAAGGAGTGATGTGGCGCAATGTCTTGTCAGTTTCGAGCTGGTGTTCCCACCATCCTTCTTCAATATCATGACGCACGTCCTAGTTCATCTAGTCGACGAGATTGTCATCCTGGGGCCCGTATTTCTACACAATATGTTCCCCTTTGAGAGGTTCATGGGAGTCCTAAAGAAATATGTCCGTAACCGCGCTAGGCCAGAAGGAAGCATCTCCATGGGCCATCAAACAGAGGATGTTATCGGGTTTTGTGTTGACTTCATTCCTGGCCTTAACAAGATAGGTCTCCCTAAATCGCGGTATGAGGGGAGACTGACTGGAAAAGGCACTCTTGGAAGAGACTCAATAATATGCAGGGACGGATATTCTTGGTCTCAAGCACACTACACAGTTCTACAGAACTCTACCTTGGTGACCCCGTATGTCGATGAACACAAGAACAGTCTGCGCTCCAAACACCCGGAGCAGTGCGACGACTGGATTACATGTGAACACATCAGGACTTTCAGCAGTTGGTTGGAAACACGTCTCAGAGGTGACAACACTGTTTGTGATGAGTTGTACTTGTTGTCCAGGGGACCATCTTTGACTGTATTGACTTACAAAGGATACGAGATAAATGGGAATACATTTTACACGATCGCCCAAGATCAAAAGAGCACCAACCAAAACAGCGGTGTCCGCTTTGATGCAGCAACCGAGAGCGGAAAGGACACATATTATGGTTACATAGTGGACATATGGGAACTTGACTACGGACCTGATTTTAAGGTCCCTTTGTTTAAGTGCAAATGGGTCAATCTGTTAGGCGGCGGGGTACAGGTAGACCCACAGTACGGAATGACAACAGTGGATCTGAAAAATCTTGGGTACACTGACGAACCGTTCGTCCTAGCCAATGATGTGGCACAGGTTATCTATGTGAAGGACATGTCTACCAAACCGAGAAAAAGAAAAGATAAGGAAGCGAATACATCATACGATGAGCCAAAGCGCCACATAGTTCTTTCAGGAAAAAGGGACATCCTGGGAGTGGACGGCAAGACAGACATGTCTGAAGATTATGAAAAGTTTCATGAAATTCCTCCCTTCAATGTCAAGGCTGACCCAAGCATCCTGATAAACAATGAAGATTATCCATGGTTACGGCGCAATAAGCAAATGACACAAGCGAAGAAAAAGTGAAGACTTTCTCCCGCAACTATTATGATGATACCATGCCAAATTTGTAACAGACGAACATGCTACCATTGTCCGTTTTGTACATGCACATGCTATGTGGGTGAAATTATGATACCATCCCAACTTTCAACTTTTTCAGAGTTCATTTGAAATGCTTTCATGTCTTATGGTTTGAAACTTTGATACTTCGAAAGTGATTGTCCATTTTGTACACGAAGTGCATCAAGTTTTTGTCGTAACCCTCTCTACTTTTTGGAACATGCTATGTGGGTGAAATGATGATACCATGCCAACTTTCAACCTTTTCAGAGTTCATTTTGAAATGCTTTCCAATTTCAGAGTCATTTAGCTCAAAGAATGAATTAATAGCAAACAGAATAAACTACAAAACTTTTATGAAAATAAAAACAATCAATTAAAATATTATGTTATGATCAACTAAAATAAAACTATAATATTCTTCAATAGCAAAAAGAATATAATTTTGTGACCTAAAATCAAACTATAAGTATTTAATTGTAAGTATAAATAAAAAATAAATAGCAAAGAAGAAAAAATTTCTAATTTTATAGTAAAGTTATTCATAAACTAGTGATTCACACAAATTTTTAAAAATTCAAATTTAAACTATTTAAAATTTAAAACTAATGGCACTAACAGAAAGTTTATAATTTTTGTGACCTAAAAGCAAAAAGAAATCACTAAAAAACTGTAAGTATTTAGTTTTAAGTAGAAATAAAAAAATAAATAGAAAAAAAATTCTATTTTTATAGTAAAGTTATTCATAAACTAGCGATTCACACGAATTTTTAAAAATTCAAATTTAAACTATTTAAAATTTAAAACTAATGGCACTAACAGAAAGTTTATAATTTTTGTGACCTAAAAGCAAAAAGAAATCACTAAAAAACTGTAAGTATTTAGTTGTAAGTAGAAATAAAAAAATAAAAAACCAAAAAAATATAGAAATAAAAAAGAAAAAACCAAAAAAATGCCTCCTACTGGGCCTCCACGGCCTGAATACGACTAGAAACCCTACATGGGCCAGGATTCAGGCCCGCAGAAGGCCCAATAGGCCCACAGGCAGTAGCAAGTTTAGGCCTGAAAGCCTGCATTAGAGAGGAGCTCGAATGGGTAGGCACACCAGCGCTTATAAACCAGTGCCGACGCCCTTCAGCTAGCGATGTGGGACTAAACTTTTGGGCTCGGGGCAGCAAAGGCCATTGGTCCCGGTTGGTGGCACCAACCAGGACTAAAGGGGGCATTGGTCCCGGTTCATGGCACCAACCGTGACCAATGCCCCCCTTTAGTCCCGGTTGGTGGCACCAACCGAGACCAAAGGCCGCCACTTCTCGCCCTTTGGGCTGCTGAAAATTGGCCTTTGGTCCTGGTTCGTGGCATCAACCGGGACTAAAGGGGGCATTGGTCCCGGTTTGTGCCACCAACCGGGACTAATGCTCCGTCTATATAAGCAAAGACTTAGCGTTTTTTCATATTTCATCGCCAGTTCCCCGCCCCGACGACGCCACCAGGCTATCCGAGCTCGCCCCGACGATGCCGTCAGGCTCGCCGTCGCCCCGCGCCCCTGCCCCGTGCTCGCCGTCGCCGTCGCCCCGCGCCCCTGCCCCGTGCTCGCCGTCGCCCTGCCCCTGCCCCGTCCCGCCCCCGCGCGCCGGCGCCCTCACCGCCCCCGCCGTCGCCTCGAGCTCCCCTGCTACGGGCTCGCCGTCGCCGCCCCGTGCTCGCCGTCGCCCAGCCCCTGCCCCGTCCCGCCCCCGCGCGCCGGCGCCCTCGCCTGCCCCGCGCTGTGAGCCGCCGCCCGGCTCTGTTTTTTTATTTTTATTACTTTAATTTTTTTGTTCATATGTGATGTATATGTGTATGTGGCTATAATGTATATGTGTATGTGAACAATGCAAAATATTGTTTTTTAGAAAAATTAGGATTTTTTTCTGTTCATAGATTTTTTTGGTGATATTAATTATTGTAAATATGCAAATGTTTGTATATTCATATGAACAATGAATTAGGCAATACTACTTCTTGTATTTTTAAGAAGGAAGAAGAAGAAAAAGAATGAGAGGAAAAAGGAAATAAGAAGAGGAAGAAAGGAGAAGAAGAGGGGAGAGGAAGAAGAGGAGAAATAAATAAGAAGAAGAAAAAAGAAGAAAAAGAAGAGGAGAAGAAGAAAGGAATAGAGGAGAAGAAGAGAAAAATAGAATATATATTCTATTTTCTCTTTTCTCCTCTATTCCTTTCTTCTTCTCCTCTTTTTTTCTTCTTTTTTTCTTCGACACGTGGGGGGGGGGTCGAGAACGCCGGACATTCATGAGAGAGGCGAGGAAGAAGGGGAAGAAGAGGGAGAAGAAGAGGAGAGGAAGAAGAGGAAGTCTTCTCCTCTATTCTTTCTTCTCTTCTTTTTTCTTCTTCTTCTTCCTCTTTATTTTATCGGGAACGAGGGTCGTCGAGAGGTCGAGGAGCGGTAGAGGAGAAACCCTAAATAGAAAGTATCGTCGGTGTGAGATACATGTACCGTCGGTGTCGGACACTACACCCACATCCCACAAGTGGCGCGGGCTTCGACGCCCACGTCACTTGTGGGACGTGGATGTAGTGTCCGACACCGAAGGCCACATGTATCTCACACCCACGATACTTGCTAGCTATTTAGGGTTTCCTCTACCGAAAAGAAGAGGAAAAATAAACAAGAAGAAGAAAAAAGAAGAAAAAGAAGAGGAGAATAAGAAAGGAATAGTGGAGAAGAAGAGAAAATAGAATATATTCTATTTTCTCTTTTCTCCACTATTCCTTTCTTCTTCTCTTTTTCTTCTTCTTTTCTTCTTCTTCTTCTTCTTCTTCTTCTTCTTCTTCTTCTTCTTCTTCTTCTTCTTCTTCTTCTTCTTCTTCTTCTTCTTCTTCTTATTCTTATTCTTATTAGCCGGAAGTAGAGAGAGGTTTCCTAGTGTCAAAGTATTGAAAAAATCCATGCCTTCATCATTAGCCGGAAGTAACTAGGGCATGTTGGTACGAATTTCTGCAAAGTTGTTCTGGAATGGAGTCCCGGATAGAATAATCCGCCTTTTGGTACGAATTCAGCAAAGGCCTTCCAAATAGCGATATTCGGAAGGCTCTTGCTGAACTTTGTACCAAAAAGCAAATTATCCTATCTGGGACTCCGTTCCAGAACAACTTTGAAGAGCTTCGTACCATCATGCACATGTTACTTTCGCCTAATGATGAAGACATGGTTTTGTTGAATCCCTTGACACTAGGCAACCTCCCGACCCCTCGGCGATCCTATCGAACATGAGAGGAAGAAGAGGATAAAAAAAGAAGAGGAAGAAGAAAAAAAAGAGGAGAAGAAAGAATAGATGTAGTGTCGTCATTGTCGATATATACCCCCTCCCGATAGCTTACTATGATTAGGTAGCTAGTTCTACGTTTGGCACTAATATATCCATCTGTCATGTTTGAATAATAATTGCCATGTTGTAAATATTTGTAGAAACTATGGACACCGCCCTAGACGAAGCAACAAAAGAAGCGTTGTTGAGGGACATAATCGCAGAAGGAAGTGATGCCATCTTGTTGTTTCTCAACGAAACCGATGGTCTGGAAGGAGAGGGTGAACAAGCTGGCTACGGTGACCTAATGCCGGTGCAAGAAGAAGAACATGAGGACGGCTCCGGTGACCCAATGCCGGTGCAAGAAGGAGACCGTGATGACGGCTCCGGTGACCGAACCGAGTCCGGCCAGGTATATATATTAGTTAAGCCTATGCTGACAAGCTGATTGATGCATTCATTGTTTTGGTATGTACACATATTAATTAAGTCTTTGTTCTTTTTTCTAGCCCTCCGAATCGAGCACAACTTCGGTAAAGAGACGAGGCCCGAAGAAAAAGTTGAGCTCGGATGAAAAGTTTGAGATCATAGCAATCGCGCCCGACGGCCAACCTATTGAACCCCTCCGGACAAAGAGCGCATTTGTTGCTCAGTGCGGGGTTCTGGTTAGGGACAAGATCCCGATAAGCATCCAGCAATGGTTTAAGCCGGCTACAGAAGACCCTGAGGTGTCTTATGTCAATGATATGCAGAAAAATGATCTTTGGACTGAGCTGAAGTCAAATTTCACCCTACCGCCTGAGGATAATCCAGAGAACCCAGTTAAAGAGAAATTAATCAAGTCTTTTGCTCTGAAGAGGATGGCAGAACTATTCAGGAGGTGGAAGAAAGAGCTGAATAAGTTTGTCGAAAATAATGAGACACCAGAATTCAAGGGCAGATATGAGAAGATCAGAGATCACTGGCCCGCATTTGTGGCCCACAAGACATCAGAAAAGAGTAAGAAGATGTCGGCGACAAACAAGCAAAATGCTGCGAAGAAGAAGCTTCACCATCGCACGGGGTCAGGTGGCTACCTCGTAGCCCGGCCTAAGTGGTCCAAGACTGAGAATGATCTGGTTCATAAAGGGATCGAACCAGAGACAATTAACTGGCCAGACCGTTGCCGGACTTGGTTCTTCGGGGCTGGCGGAACACTGGACCCTGTAACAGGGAAGTGCATTTGGACGAACGATCAAATGGACATACCAGTCAGTAAGCTTAAGCAGTATATCGAAGCAGCGCAGGAAGGGACGTTCTTTCCAGACAGAGAGAACGACGAGCTCACAATGGCCCTCGGGAATCCTGAGCACCCTGGACGGACACGAGGCACGCCAGGCTCCATTCCGTGGAAGGTTGGGTTTCCGGACGCAGGCGGTTACAAATCCCATGAGAGGAGGAAAAAAGTGCAGCAGACCCAAATACAGGCGCTGCAAGCAAGGGTAGACGCGATAGAGGAACGAGAAGCAAATCGCAGCAAACGTACTGCCGAAGCCTCCCCCGAAGCTACCCCGCCATCTCAGCGCAGAAGCAGCGTGGCTTCCACCGAGCTGCTTCAGCTGGAGCATGCCTTGACGGCTCCTGCCAGCTATCCCGTGGATGCTATAACGGAGTCTCAAAATTGCCACCTTATGACGCAATGGATGAATTTGAAGGTCAAGGCGGCTGTTGGCTCTGTTTATCCTACTGAACCCGGCGCAACTTTTCACTGCCGGCCGATTCCAGAAGGATATGCTAGGGTGATGGTGGATGAGATAACGGAGGGATTTGAGGACCTCCAGCTTGACCACCCTACCGGTGAAGGGGAGACTCGGCTGGGGTCTGCTCTGAAGACTCCATGCCTATGGCGGAAGGAGCTCATCAACCTTCCGAACTGGACGCCACCGCCTCCTCCTCCTCCTCCGGCGAGTCAGGGCACTCCGCCTCCACCGCCTCCTCCTCCGGCGAGTGACGATCAGGGCCCTCGGCCGGCTCCTTCTCCGGCGCGTGGCGGCACTCCGCCTCCTTCTCCGCCTGCGCCGACGCGCCCGAGCAGCCAGCCTCCTCCTTCTCCGCCTCGTCAGCAAGGGCGGAAGAGACCTGCCGCCGCTCCAGCTGCTCCGGCGCGTCGTAGTCCTTCTCCTCCGCCGCTTAAGCAAGTAAAGAAGACAACCGCTCCGTCTGCTCGGTCGGCGTCTAGCAGTACAACCAGAGGCGGGAGGACATACAGATTCGGTCCTTCTCTGAAGACTCCAGAGAAGTTACCATATGAGAGGACCCTGGAGGAGAACGCCGAGATCGCGCGAGAAGAAGTGAGGAACTTCTTTGAAGGGGTGAAAGCAAAGAAACATCCACCTCCGGAGGAGAAGGTAGATCGGGTGAAAGTGAAGCGCACTCTGGCTGCCCTGACAAAACCACCGAAGTCTGATCCGCCGAAAGGAAACTATGACCGCATTATTGGAAAGGAATTTGCCGAAGCGGAGCGGTCGGGAAGTACTGTCAGTGATCAAAGGCTGAAAGAACGACGAGCTGGGAAACAAATTGCCCAGCTCGGCGAACAAGCGAAGCAATCGTGCCCCCCGCTCAAGGTGCCTAGCCACAACGTCGATAATGATCCGAGGATGGTGCCCGGTTATAGCAATCTTGCAGATTACCTGCCCGACGAAGTACATTATGAACCCATGGAGGTGCAGATACAAAGATACGAGTACGGGAAGCCTCTCGTCAAAGATGAAAGATCTCTATCAACGATGATGCGAAGATTGCATGATTGGTACTTGAAAATCTGCAGAGACTCTGGGGGGAGGAGTACTTTGTATGTGAAAGTTAAAAAGGAGCATGACCTCGTTGGAATTGATCTGTTGCCTGTTCCATTTGAGGAGTTCTATCAGTTTTTCAATCAATTGGCCCTCGATAAAACAACGGTCGCCTGCTACTGTCTGTAAGTAGTACTACTTCTGTCATTAAGTTTCTCTATATAGCTTAGCTCTTTCATTGCATGTATTTATAATCATCCTCACTATATTATGCAGATTGAAGATCGCCGAATTGAAGAAAAGACAAGTCGGTGATATTGGGTTCATTAACACATATCTCATAGATGCAACTCAGGTTAAACTTCATGCCGCAGCTACCGAGGCCAACTTGCTACGATCGTTCGTAATAAATCAAAACAAAGATATAATACTCTTTCCTTACAACTTCAGGTGAGTGTTACTGTCTTGTGCGTATTCGGTTTCCCTTATATATTAGTCAAGGTTATAGTAATGTAATTCATGAGTTATGCATGTGTGTGCAGTTTCCACTATATTCTCCTAGAGATTAAGCTTGAGCAGGGAGTAGTAACCGTCTTGGACTCTAAACGAAAAGATCCCAAGGAGTATGCGGACATGACTGAAATCCTCAAGAAGTAAGTTAAATCGATCATTATCCACCATATCAGCAACTTTGTTCATTTCCTGATATCAAGTAATTGTTTTCTTTGTCCGGCAGGGTTTGGAGAAAATTCACCAAAACAGTTCCGGGACTGCCGAAGGAGCTGGAATTTAGACACCCGAAAGTAAGTACTATAGTAGCATGTTCCGCGCATCTCCTAGTGATTCAAGCGCTAGTTTCATCAATACCATTTAGCATTCTTGCTTATCAGTTTGATTGACCTCTATTTCTTGTAAAGTGGTTGTGGCAGGAACAAGGGAATGATTTCTGTGGATACTACATCTGCGAGTCCATCCGCCACACGACCTGTGAGCGGGGCGGGTACTCTAACGAACAATATGAAGTACGTAAATAACAACATTCACAATTTTATTTTATTACCATCATTTGTGTTGAGTTTCATTCATTTATATATATATATATGTATTGACCCCCTTCTTCAAATTAGATGTTTCGGAAGCGGGATGAACTCCTAGCACCAGCTCGCATGCGAGCAATTCAAGAGGAATTGGCGGCATTCTTTCTTGACCACGTGATCCCTGAAGACGGAGAATTCTATGTGGACCCTGAGTCCGTATGATTATATTTGTAAGAGATAATTATTGTATATATGTAGCCGGTAGTGTCAGATAGATATACGAGAACTTGTTGTTCGACCAATCTCTCGGAGAAGGAGAGGTGGTCGATATCACTTCTCTCTGTATATATGCATATATGTTCATGACGATCTTCTGTTTCCTTCGTTTGCTTACTAGCTAGCTAGCGTGTCTAGTCCTCTCTATATACGTATGTATAGTACGTAGCGTCGACCAAGCACGGACATAACAGAGGACACTTCTCTCTATTAATTATAACTAGCTAACACAATATATGAAACACCTAAATTAACCCCCCAAAACCCCCAACCCCCCCCCCCTTTCAAAAAAAACAAAAACCCCAGCCACAGAAGTGCTGACGCGTGGATGCCTATTGGTCCCGGTTGGTGCCACCAACCGGGACCAAAGGGTCTCCTGACTGGGCTCTGCGCACTGCCCACGTGGAGGGCCTTTAGTCCCGGTTCTGGATTGAACCGGGACTAAAGGGGGGAGGTATTAGTACCGACACTTTAGTCCCGGTTCCGGAACCGGGACTAAAGGCCCTTACGAACCGGGACTATAGGCCCTTTTTCTATCAGTGTGCCCCCCTTTAGTCCCGGTTGGTGCCACCAACCGGGACCAAAGGCCGCCGCTTCCCGCCCTTTCGGCTGCTGAAAAGAGGCCTTTGGTCCCGGTTGGTGGCACCAACCGGGACCAAAGAGGGGCATTAGTACCGGTTGGTTTCACGAACCGGGACCATTGCTCTGGCTATATAAGCCAACACTTGCGAAATTTTGGCCAACCGCTCCCATTCGCCCCGACGCCGCCAGGCCATTCATCGTCGTCGTCGCCGCCCCGAGCCCGTCGTCGCCCGCTCCTCGTCGCCGTCGCCCCGCGCCGCCGCAGGCCTTGTCCCCATTGTTGCTTGCGCCATCGCCGGCCTCCTCCTCGTCGCTGCGTGCGCCATCTCCGGCCCCGGCCCGCGCGCCCCCGTCATCGCTGTCGCCCTGCCCCGCCCCATTCCTTGCCGCCGAACGCGCACCCCCTGCCCCGTCGCCGTCCTCGCCGCCGAACCCGCACCCCTGCCCCTCCCTTGGTCCGGCCGGCGCCGCCCCTCCCCTGTTTTTTCATATGCTTATTTTTTTCAGATTATATATATATATGCATATATGTTTGTATGTTCTCTGTGTATATATGTATATATGTTTTGCTTTCTGATTTTTCATATATTATATGCTTGTTTTTGCTTCAGATTATATATATATATATGTATATATGTTTGTATGTTCTCTGTGTATATATTATATACTTGTATTTTGCTTTTTTATAAAAATGTATATATGTTTGTATGTTCTCTGTGTATATATGTTCATATATGCAAAAAAGTTAGATTTATATATTTAGAAAAGGATTATCTATATAAAAAGGATTATCTATATATGTTCGCCGAATTGAAAAAAAAATCGGTGATATTGGGTTCATTAACACATATCTCATAGATGCAACTGAGGTTCAACATCGTCCCGGAGATACCGAGGCCAACTTGCTACGATCATTCAAAAAAATGAAAACAAAGATATAATACTCTTTCCTTACAACTTCAAGTGAGTGTTACTGTCTTGTGCATATTCGGTTTCCCTTATATATTAGTCCAGGTTATAGTAATGTAATTGATGAGTTATGCATGCGCGTGCAGTTTCCACTATATTCTCCTAGAGATTAGGCTTGAGCAGGGAGTAGTAACCGTCTTGGACTCTAAACGAAAAGATGCCCAGGAGTATGCGGACATGACTGAAATCCTCAAGAAGTAAGTTAAATCGATCATTATCCACCATATCAGCAACTTTGTTCATTTCCTGATATCAAGTAATTGTTTTCTTTGTCCGGCGGGGTTTGGAGAAAATTCACCAAAACAGTTCCGGGACTGCCGAAGGAGCTGGAATTTAGACACCCGAAAGTAAGTACTATAGTAGCATGTTCCGCGCATCTCCTAGTGATTCAAGCGCTAGTTTCATCAATACCATTTCGCATTCTTGCTTATTAGTTTGATTGACCTCTATTTCTTGTAAAGTGGTTGTGGCAGGAAAAAGGGAATGATTTCTGTGGATACTACGTCTGTGAGTCCATCCGCTACACGACCTGTGAGCGGGGCGGGTACTCTGACGAACAATATGAAGTACGTAAATAACAACATTCACAATTTTATTTTATTACCATTATTTGTATTGAGTTTCATTCATTCATATATATATGTATTGACCCCCTTCTTCAAATTAGATGTTTCGGAAGCGGGATGAACTCCTAGCACCAGCTCGCATGCGAGCAATTTAAGAGGAATTGGCGGCATTCTTTCTTGACCAAGTGATCGCTGAAGACGGAGAATACTATGTGGACCATGAGTCCGTATGATTATCTTTGTAAGAGATAATTATTGTATATATCTAGCCGGTAGTGTCGGATAGATATACGAGAACTTGTTGTTCGACCAATCTCTCGGATAAGGAGAGGTGGTCGATATCACTTCTCTCTGTATGCATATATGTTCATGACGATCTTCTGTTTCCTTCGTTTGCTTACTAGCTAACTAGCGTGTCTAGTCCTCTCTATACGTTTGTATAGTACGTAGGGTCGACCAAGCACGGACGTAAGAGAGGACACTTCTCTCTATTAATTATAGCTAGCTAACACAATATATGAAACACCTAAATTAATCCTCCAAAACCCCCAAACCCCCCCCCCCCTTTCAAAAAAAAACCCCAGCCACAGAAATGCTAACGCGTGGATGCCTATTGGTCCCGGTTGATGCCACCAACCGGGACTAAAGGGTCTCCTGCCTAGGCTCTGCGCACTGCCTACGTGGAGGCCCATCAGTCCCGGTTCTGGATTGAACCGGGACTAAAGGTACAGGGCATTAGTACCGACACTTTAGTCCTGGCTTGGGAACCGGGACTAAAGGCCCTTACGAACCGGGACTATAGGCCCTTTTTCTACCAGTGGAGGGTGATAATTTGGGCATATGAATGAACTGTATAAATTTCATGTCATTTGGATATATAAAAATGGTACTTCATTCACAATGCTTCTAGGTGGAAAAAGACTTTGGAAATTTGCCGAGGAAGATTTACTGGGAAAATGGAGCTGAATTTTGTCACGAGGCAATGATTTGGATAGGAAAGAGTGCCCAAAAAATTTGAGGGCAATCAAGAATATATAAATAGCACTTCCTTCACAAAGTATTGTTGTGAATAGAATAGGAAAATGAATATTGTTGAATTATTTTCGAACTAGGCAAGGAAGGATTTTTACATATTTGACGAAGATATGACCCAAAGAATTTATGAGATTTTTTGGGGAATTTGGGGAATGACAGAAATATAGGTTGCCTCACAACCTAGGGCAAACATTGACACATGGACATGACACATAGGCAAAACTGATTAGGTGGCGCCTAGTCATAGCAATCCACCACAATTTACAAGGTAATGACCATATATATTGGTCGTGATCAGCTAGAAATAAGGCAGCAGACCAGTGATGTCTGCTTTATGACCATTTCGTGTAAGGAAATTACGACCTTTCTGACCAAAATGGTCGATATAGTTGAGGGTTTGGAGCCCCCCGAATAACTTTTGACCAATTGATCTCAAATGGTCGTAGATCTATGACCAATTCTTACAGGGTCACTGACAAAAGGTCACTAGTTGACATATTTCTTGTAGTGATACCGCAGACACAAGAAACAAAAAGTTATATGTGACACCTTGAATTTTTTTATTGTTGTTATACCCTTTATGAACTCACATAAATTACCCATGAGGTAATTTACCGCCATGTTAAAATCATAGAACATAAAGTATCTCTATCACTTGACCTAGAAAATGAGGTCCAAATGTTTGAAAAAACACACTTAGAACCCCCTCGAGAAGAAAACAAACCTGTATGTGTGCGCACACATACAACCCATTATTCCATAGCACCGTGACCTAACCTCACTCTGTTTTTTCGAACTCCATGCATTGACACAAAGTATTTCTAAAGCAAACTTGCTTGAGCATGGGAAGCAACAATCACTATGATTGACGTGTGGAAAATCTTGGAGTTGTTAGTAGGTTGCCAGTTATTGTTACATTGATCCCATGTGATGGCTAAGCCACACACAAAAAAAACCACCTTGAAATATTATTTGCTCTAGTTCACTATTCAAGTGGCTTAGAGGATACTAGAACCTGAGGGCATATTGTGGTAGTAGATGACGAATTCCAATTTCATGTAGTTAAAACTGGCTTTCTCATAAGGACGTCAAATAAAACAAGTTTAAGTAGATTCAACTAAACATACCTTTGCATTTTAACCATGCAAGAGAGATGCATACAAGTACGAGAAAACTACTGCTTAGAACTGGCAACATAATCCTAACTGCGTTGCCTTTTGGTCTTTTACTTGTGCCATACATACATATACCATAAAAGAAAAGCATAATAATTGATACAACTAGAAGTTTATTAGAAAAGACAAAAACAACAGTAAAAATGGCAAAACTAGTAGTAGAAAGAGACAAAATGAAAGTTTTTTGCCACCTGCTGCATCTATACCCGCAAGTCGAAGATAGAGCGTCTCCCCACCGTTCTCGAGTAAATTTCCCGTGTCAATGAAATCCCCAGCCCACAGCAAGCACATTGTCGCAGCTCCTCCGGATATGCTCCTACTGACATTGCAATGCACATACCCCACACAGGAGCGGTTACGGTTGCACTCCGCCAGACACTCCTCAGATGTACTTCTGCCGCCTCCAATGAGCGCAAATTTATCTGGTGACCTCATCCCCAACACGGCCAAGTAGCGACTGCTGCACCTGTGCAGCAGCTCCTTCCGCCGGCACCCCGCCAAGAACCTGCCATTGGTCCACTCCAACTTGTTTGCTGGCTCAAAGCCATCTAGGCACTTGCAAGCTGGGATCGGCACCACTGTCTCGTCACGGTAGCCATACGGGCCACAGTATCCATAGCAATTGCATTCAACAGACCAGATCGAAATGACAACCCAGATCGACGACCTGCTGCTCCAGATCTCAATCCGATACTGACCAGAATAGGTCAACACTATCCTTGTGGGTTGGGCGCCATCAGAGAGGCTATATGTGACATAGATCTCATCACTGTTGTCGATGATGGTCATGTACATGATAAGATCACTAACGTTTATTGCCCCTACTAGCTGTTGTTTGCTAAAGCTAAACACTTGGTTCCTCGTCCATGGGTTGCTACGGGTCACCAATGTTAAACCGTATGTTGTTAGGATAAGAAGGTTGTTAGTATCTAGGGTTATGTATATCCTCTGTAACAACTTTTGTGTATATCCGGCACCGTCGGAGCCCTAGATGGCTGAGTATATAATGAACTCAAAGGCCGCCGTTCCAGGGGAGCCAATCTAATCTACATCTCCCTAGTTTCACATGGTATCAGGCCCTCTCGCATAACTGCTCGATGGGTTCTCCTTCCGCTGGCACCATGACCTCCTCGGCCATGACCTCCTTCGCTCTGCCGGCTTCCCTCTCGGCGACGTCCACCTCTTCCGTTACTCCTCCCTCTGCCAGCCTCGTCACAGCCAAACTCACCACTTCCAACTACCTTCTGTGGAAACCACAATTCTCCCTCCTCTCCGCATCGCCAATGTCACCGGCTATGTCGATGGCACTTCTCCCACTCCCCCTTGGCTCCTTCCACCCGATGACAAGGGGGAACGTGCGCTCAATCCCGAGTATGCTATCTGGTACCGTCAGGACCAAATTGTTCTTATCTTCCTGCTCGCATCCCTCACTGATGATGTTCTCCAGCAGGTTATTCTCTCTGACACCTCTCGCGCCATCTAGGCGCATCTTGAGGAGATATATTCTGCCCATTGTCGTGCTAGTGTTGTGCAGATCAAGCTTGACATGGCCAACTTCCGCAAGGCCAACCTATCCATGGTGGAATAATTCGCCAAGATCCGCTCCTACACCGACCAGCTAGCGGCTGTTGGGCGTCCCATGCGGTATGATGACATCATCACCACCGTCATCATCGGTCTTGACAACGACTATAAGCCTCTCATTACCGCTGTTACGACCCGGATCGATGAGATGACCCTGGGGGGGAGCTCTACTCTCACGCTCTCTCCTTCGAGTGTCGCCGCGAGTACCATGCTGCTCGCCTTCATCTTCATGTCGGTGGCTCTTCTGTCAACTACGTCGCCCACGACAAGAACGGCAACAACAACAACAACTGCGGTGGCAACCATGGCAACTACCGTACCAAGGGCCACGACAATCAAGGTGACCGCGGCGACTACAACAACAACAACCGCAGTGGTAATCATGGTGACTGCGGTGGCAATCGCCAGCAGGGTGACTACATCGGTAACCGCTGTGGTGGTGACCGTGGCGACTATGGGGGTGGTGCTGACACTCGCGTCCAATGCCAACTCTACCGTGGCCCTGGGCATTATGCCGGGGAATGTGGCCAGCACTACAATCATACTTTTCAACCCCAACACTCCAAGATGGCCAGCCTCGCGGCTACTTCCCCGCCGTCCATCCTCAGTGACCCGACCTGGTTCACTAACACCGGGGCGTCCGACCACATCACATCAGATCTGGATCGCCTCACTATAAGGTAGAAGTATCCGGGGAGGGACCGCATCCACACCGCCGACGGCTCAGGTTTGCACATAGCTCATCATAGTCATGCAATCCTTCCTACCCCTTCTACCAACCTTAAACTTCACAACATCTTACATATCCCCGATGCAGATAAAAATCTTCTCTCTGTTAATCGCCTTTCCATTGATAATCATGCTTATCTAAAATATTATCCAACCCATTTTCTTATGAAGGATTTGATCACCAAGAGGGTCCTTCTTCAAAGAAGATGTGAGAATGGACTTTATCCTATTCGGCCTTCACCTTTTGGTGCCCTATCTTCGGTTCGCCTCTCTGTCGAAGATTGGCATCCTAGGCTCGGCCACCCATCCACACAAGTCGTTCAACATGTTTTCGTGTTCAATAAATTGCCTTATTCTAGGAGGTCTATGATGCATGTGTGTAATGCTTGTCAACAAGCCAAAGCACATCAGTTACCTTTTCATAGATCTTCAAGTGTTTCCTCGTTCCCGTTAGAACTTGTTTTTTCGGATGTGTGGGGACCTGCCAAGACTTCTTCTGGTCGGTTCCAGTACTATGTATAGTTTATTGATGATTATAGTAAGTTTGTGTGGATCTATCTCCTTAAAAGAAAATGTGATGTGTTTCATGTTTTTCGTGATTTTCTTGCCCATGTTAAACATTTACTGTCTCGCAAACTCATATGCGTTCAATCTGACTAGGGTGGAGAATACGAGAAACTTAACAATACTTTTTTCGCCAACTTGGCATTACACATCACATATCTTGCCAACACACACACACACCAGCAAAATGGTTCCGCCCAACGGAAACATCGTCACATTGTTGACATGGGTCGTTCCCTCTTATCACATGCGTCTATGCCTTTGCGGTTCTGGGATGAGGCGTATATTTCTGCCTGTTATCTCATTAGCCTCCCTAGCCTTGTCATAGGCAACATGAGCCCTATGGAAAAAATATTCAATACTAAACCCGACTACAACTCTCTCCGCACATTTGGTTATGCCTGTTGGCCCAACTTAAGGTCATACAACAATCAAAAACTTGCTTTTCGGTCTCAACAATGTGTGTTTGTCGGCTATAGTATTCGCCACAAGGGCTACAAGTGTCTTCACTTGCCCACGGCCTGTGTTTACATTTCACGTGATGTAATCTTTGACAAGAATATGTTTCCGTTTGCCACTGCCCAAACTACCCCTGTTCCAACTCGCATTGCTAAAAATGCCATTCTCCTATTTCCGCATGACCACCTAAGTTATGGCACGTCTATTTCGCGAACTAACCTGGATGCAGGATCATCATCGCCACAGAAAATCCCAACTACGGGATCCCAACAGGATCCGGGCGCTGGATCTGGAGCAGATCCTTCCTCGGATCACGCGCTATCAGGCGACAGTGACGCGTCCTTCCGCGCGACAGGCAATAGTGACCGGGGCGAGCCCAGTCTCCAGTGGGCCGCGTGGCGTCTGCGGATGGGAGGCACATCTCCTCGCCAGCATCACCTGCCTCCCATGCACGCTCGTCCGCCGACCTGGCGGGACCTGCCTCTGGGTCGACCGTCTTGCGGATGGGCCGGTCCAGGTGCCCTCTGTAGGGCGAGAGTCTGCTGTGGGGTCGCCTACTGATCCCACCTGTAGCTCGGGATCCGAGACAGATCTGTCGGCCGCCCCTACACCAGCTCACGACGCGGGATCCCAGGTGGATTTTCCTACACGTACGGCTGCATGCGCCCCTGCTGGATCGTCTTTGGCATCTGGATCCGCTGCTCCAGCTCATGCAATGGTGATGCGCACCCGCAACAACACTCGTACTCTTCTGCAGCGCAAGGATGGTACGGTCACATATGACCCGTCTCGCCGTGCGTTCTTGACGACCTGGGAGCCTACTGATCACTGTGAGGCAGTGACATCTCAGGAGTGGCATCGCGCCATGCAACTTGAGCTTGACGCTCTACATCAGAATGGTACCTGGACTTTTGTTCCTCCTCCATCTCGTGCTAATGTCATTGATTGCAAATGGGTTTTCAAGCTCAAGCATAAACCCGATGGCTCTGTGGATCTTTGCAAGGCACGTCTTGTCACCAAGGGGTTAAAACATGGCTATGGTTTGGACTATGATGATACATTCAGCCCGGTTGTCAAACCTGTCACCGTTCGACTGGTTCTATCCATTGCAGTCTCACATTGTTGGTGTTTGCGTCAGATGGATGTTCAAAATGCATTCCTTCATTGCATTCTTCAAGAGGAAGTATACATACGGTAGCCCTGGTTTTGTTGATCCCTCCGCTCCTCAACACCTATGAAAATTCCACAAGGCTATTAATGGTCTCAAACAGGCCCCTCAAGCGTGGTATTCTTGGTTGAGTTCTCGGCTGCAGCAACTTGGTTTTTCAGTGTCAAAGGCTGACACTCACTTATTGTCTTCAATCGTGCTGGTGTTACTATCTTCATGCTCGTTTATGTGGATGGCATCATTGTGGCAAGCTCCTCTCCTATTGCAACCACCAAGATGCTTGCTGATCTTTAGGCTTCTTTCGCTCTTAAAGATCTTGGCCCGTTGCACTATTTTCTTGGCGTCCATGTGTAATCTTCAAGTGAGAAACTAGATAAAGGCAGCGGAACACCTCTCTCTCTAGAAGACAACACAAAATACCGTAGTTTGGTTGGAGCTCTTCAGTACCTGACACTCACGAGGCCGGGCATCTCATTTCCAGTAAATCATGTTTTTCAGTTCCTTCATGCACCAACAACTACGCATTTATCGGCTGCTAAGAGGATCTTGAGATACTTGAAGTACACGTACCATGGGACTTTCTATCATGAAGTCTCCTTCGATGCTACTGAGTTGTTTCTCAGATGCAGATTGGGCAGGGTGTTGTGATGATCGTTGATCTACAGGAGGTTTTGCTGTTTTCCTTGGTCCCAACCTTGTATCTTGGAGTTCAAGGAACAAAGCTATGGTCTCTCGGTGAAGCATGGAGTCTGAGTAGAAGGCCCTTGCCAATGGAACGCCGGAATTAATCTGGATACAATCAGTCCTTGGTGAGCTTGGTGTTTTCTTGTCACGCCCTCCTGTTTGTGGTGTGACAATATCGGAGCCACATATCTATCTGCAAATCCGGTGTTTCATGCCAGGACAAAGCATATAGAAGTGGACTTTCATTTTGTTCGAGAACGCGTTGCTGCCAAGGCACTTGATGTTCGGTTCATATCCTCCAAGAAACAAGTGGTTGATATTTTCACAAAGCCGCTAGCCGAGACTTCATTTGTTTCAAATCGGTAGAATCTGAATCTTCTTGTAGGAAGTTCAGATTGAGGGGGGTGTTAAACCGTATGTTGTTAGGATAAGAAGGTTGTTAGTATCTAGGGTTATGTATATCCTCTGTAACAACTTCTGTATATATCCAGCACCGCCGCGGCCCTAGATGCCTGAGTATATAATGAACTCAAAGGCCGTCATTCCAGGGGAGCCAATTCTAATCTACATCTCCATAGTTTCACAACCAAGCTCTCCCCGTCCCTCAGGAATACTTGGAGGGGTGTGTCTGGGTTGCCACCGAAGGAAAAGCGCCCTGGCAAAGGGTCGCCGGGGCCCTTCCAGGATACCAAACGATCGCCAATGTTGCGCAAGCTGTATTTGATCTGTATCTCCATCCCCGGGAGATGCATATTCGTGGGGTGGTCAAAACTCTGCCACCACGTGGTACCGTTCGCCGACTGGACGACGAGGTTGCCGCTGTTCAAAAGCCGTTTGTAGTGGTTATGTTGGCCGTTGTCCAAAGGACACGGCCATCACTATTACCTTGGGAGATAATGAGATTGGAGGTGTTGGCGAGGGAGAGAATCGGTGCAGAGGAGGTGTTATTAGATATTGGAGTTTCACGGTTGGCAACCCAAACAACTGTGAGCTCAGATATGTGGTTGTACCATATGCCTAGGTACAGCTTGGCTGGAGTGGAGTTGGAGGGGTTGAAGAAGCCCAAGGCGAACATGCCACCGTCAGAGACGATGGTTGTGCCAGGGGATAGCGGCTTACCGGAGACAAGGCAATCGTCGGAAGCACTCAACGGCAGGAATATAATGATCAGGGCCGTGGTGTAGCAGAGAAGAGCTGGCGAATCCATTGATTGTTCAGCCAAAATCTTAATCACTGAGCTGTAAGCCTATGACTAGCTATAGGCTATATATAGATCCTGCTAAATGTAGAAAGCACTGGCATGGAACCTTGGCCTTACAAAGGACAAAATGCTCGGAGGCACGCATCATTCACGAATGTCGGACCACGGAGGCAGGTGCCGCAAACCCTAGCCGCCCCTTCTCCTCCCTCCCAACCCTAGCCGCCCCTCCTCCTCCTCCCTCCTCTTCCCTAGCCGCCCCTCCTCCGCTTCCCTTCCTCACTGCCGCCTGAGGCACCCGCCGGGCAAGCCCGGCGCGCCAAGGATGGTGGCGGCGGGGCCTCGGTTGCCCTGCCTCTGCGTGGGGAACCCTCGATCTGGAGCGGCGGCTTCATTGGCAAGGCACAGCCGGCTAGCAGCCATGCGGGCGGTGGATCTGGCGTCCCGGCCGCGCTGGCGACGGGATCCGGTGGTTGTTGGCGGACGGCGACGGTTTCTGCGGTGACCGGTGCGCGTGATTTGGCGCCTCCCCTCCTCCCCTGTCCGGCGTGCGGGCCAAGCCTCGTCGGGCCGCGCTCCCTTGGGTCGCCAGTTCTGTTCAGGAGGCACTGCTGGTGGCGGGGATCTAGTTCGGGCGAAATCCCTGGTCGGCCATGGCGGGCCGCGTCGACGGCGATGCCTGAGGGCATCGTTCTCCTCCTTGGAGGCATTGGTATGGATTGATCCCTCACTTCCCCTTCCGCTAGGTCTTCTAAGCGAAAGCCCTAACTTTGTTGGGCGGCGACGACACTCACGGCGTCGTTCCCTTCTTGAAGGCGCCGCTTTGGGAACCTTGGGGCTAGATGGCGCTTGGCGGTGGTGGGCGACGGCGGTGGTGCGGCCCTATCCTAGCATGGATCTGCGTCCGTTGCTTGGACATGGACTCGCGTAGGTGGATGTCGTCGTTTGGCGTCATGGTGGCGTCGATGGTGGAGGCACCTGCCAAGATTGGCACCTCAATCTGCTCTGAAGATGGACCAGTTGGAGATGGCGGCGACGACACATGTGAGTGCATCGGACCGATTTGTGCCCCGGACCCGGTATGTGGTTCGGTCGGGGCCTCTGGCTTTAGATGTTAGGTTTAGGTGGGAGGTCTGAGTATTTGGCCCAGCTTGCACCCCTTCATCATATGGATTGGAGTAGCGGGGGATGTTGCCAAGATGATGGATTCAGACATATTGTTGTACTACTTTGTAAGGTCCTCAAGAATAATAATCAATAAAATAGCTGCATGCATCTCCTAGATGTAGAGGCCGAGGGTCATCCTCCTTTTCTAAAAAAAAGACAGATGAATAACTAATGCAAAGTTGCCCAGTTTTAGAAGAGTTAGTTTTCGAAGTCTGCGTGTGTTGGGATCTATAATTCAGCTGCACACGTCGGAGTTAGGCTGCCAACATCACCGCTAACTACTATATAGCTACATTTATTTATCATTCTTCCCACAAAAAGGCGAGATCTGCATTGGCGAGACACACAGATCGAGCCCAAAATTATATTCGGAACGTCGTGGGTGCGAGTACAATAATCTTTCTAAGTTGTAACCATCTAACCAATGATCTATTTTCGACTAGCGAGTTAGTGACTGAGACATTAAACAATACTGACCCGACCTGGGTCATATACTCATATGGCCGCGCGGTTAAACCCCAGTATTTCAATTGTTGGACAAACTGGTCTACACGCCGATGTACGTTGGTGTTGGTGTTGCCAGTCGAGAGCGGCTTGTCGGGGACCAGCCGGTCGTCGGACATGCTCAATGGTTGGAGGATTAGAAGGATCAGAACTGCAGCGCAGGTGAAGCATGGGTGAGCCGGCTAATATTCATCCGTAGCCAGTAGGTTATTGGTGCTGCTAGCCTGCTACAATGGTAAGCTTTCATCGAGCACCGGTCACAAGGAAAAAAAAAATGCTCCGATGAAGCGTTCAGCATGTATCCACATGTCGAATAAGATGATTCAATGATGCAAAGTCTTTTGGATTTATGGTAGATTGGCTTGGAGTGGGGTTGAGCGTGGCGTTGGATGGAGTTGACATCTCAGAGGTTCATTTTGGAGTTGGGATGCCATCGTCACTTGCTTACTCCCTCGGTTTCAAAATAAATGACTCAACTTTGTATTAGAGTTAGTACAAAGTTGAGTCATCTATTTTGGAACGGAGGGAGTACTAATTAAGCGATACCGGCCCGGCTGCTATGGCCCCGATGCGTTGGATCTTGTTACAAATAAAATCATTCTATTAAATTGCAAACTGTGATATGTATACCCAGTAGATCTAGCTAGTACTTAAACAATTTCTTATGTTTCTTTGTGAAGTCATTCAGAGTAAGGGGAATTTGAACTTTAAACCCAGCTTTGGTGTGGCCTTGACGATTTGCTCTCTCTATCATTGTAACTGCTTTTTGGTCAGCGTGCTGGCGTATTGGGAGATGGAAAAATATGCTGTCCTCTCTGTATGTGATGTTGTTGGCCGACAACTGCAGTTGATTTTCTGCTTTTGGCACGAGGATGCAACTGAGTCAACAAGCCAGATTGGCAGGTAAACTTACCACGCCAAAGCCAAAGTAAACTTGTAATCAATGATCAAAATCTGTCGTGCTAAGTGCGCGTTTGCGATGCAGATTTGTGCTCGTGATCTTCGAATTTCCGGAGAAGCATCAATCTACCATGGTTTAACAATCGTAGTTAATCTGTGTACATCATCATTTTTACTATGTCCCCTTTCTGAATTCGAATGACGTGTTCAAACCAGGCTTTGTGTTACCTTTAAGAGTTGCTTTTGATGATCAGATGGAACTTCACTGCATGGTCATTCTGAATGGCTTGCAGACTCCAAAGCTGCGTGCGAACACATGCACTACACGGCAGTCAACATGCTTGCCTTACTTATACATGATGGTGCACCTTGATTTTTTTTGTCTCACTGCCTGAGCACCTTTGTTTGGAGCACCACAAAATCACTTATGTCTGATGTACAATCACTCTCATGGAATTGCTTTTTCTTCACATATTGAATTGTGTTTTAGGTACATCTTACTATATCTTGTTTTTGCTACCAAGACTGCTATCGATGCCAAAAACAGAATAGGAACACATTCATTGGTAATGAGTTCTAAACAAAACATAATCATTTTGATAGTGTGCAGTGCATTATTTCCAAAATGTGTATGGCGTGCGATACATATGAAGTTGCTATTCCAAGAATATTTCAATATATCTAGAAACAAGACAAATATTATCTCATCGCCCCTCTATCTCTGTAAGTGTAAACCTATTCACAGAAGTTTGAATATAATTTCTGATTTGCTCAATATGGGAACCTTGTCGTGCAAAGTAGGTAGGGCGATTCGGGGTTTGAAGTGTGGTGCTTCCATTCTCTAGGGCGAACACAACATATGACATATGTGGTCTGTTATCTGGGTTCTCCTGGACACACAAGAGTCCTACATGGACACAAAGCGAAACTTCATCCGGTGAACAAGTATCCATGATAGCTGAGTCCAACAAATCCTCGGTCTTCCCTTCCTTCCACATATTTCATGACTGAAAAAACCAAGAACATACCAATATTAATTTGTTTGTAAAACTAAAAACACTTCAAAAATTGGTCCCCTTGCATTAAATAGAACTCGAGATAAGCCTTGCGCATACTCACATAGACAATGAGACTAGGGAAGCCCATGGTTTGACTATAGGAGCTTCTCCGTATTCCAGTGACAACCTCCAGTAGTAACACGCCAAACCTGTAGACATCAGACTTGGTAGAGAAGACACCTTCCATTGCATACTCAGGAGCCATGTAACCACTGTTGATCAATTATATTAGTTATTGAATGGGAGATTAAATATTCAGAACTATCATTAGGTTTCCATTGTACTGTAGGAGATATGCCCTAGAGGCAATAATAAATGCTATTAGTTATCTCCATGTTCATAATTATGTTTATGTTCCACGCTATAACTGTTATGGTTCTCGAGTCTGCAATAACACGAGGCTCGAAGGAAGACTCATATGCACGTGTGGAATAATAAATGGTAAGAAGTATTCCTAGTCTGGCCTCTAAGACTAGCTCAAGTGTTGCATGATGATTCTGTTTTCCTGGTCATTGGCATGTCTATGCCAGCAACTTTGAGGGCACAATGTTAAGAGAACATTTGTGTTGAATCGACCCGGATTTATGTTATGCTATGAGATTCGTTCGTCACAAGTTAATGGTACATAACACAGAGATGGTTAACGTTTGCATAATTCCTTAGACCATGAGAGTATCGAGTTTCTTCATACTTGCTTCATGAACTTTGGGGTTTGTTAAACGTCATCCGTAAATGGGTGGCTATTACGGCGGCTTACGGGTTCATGGAAAAGTGTGTCAAGTAACTTGATAGCTCAAGATTGGGATTTGCTCCTCCGACGATGGAGAGATATTCTCGGGCCCTCTCGGTGTGACGGTATCCATCATCGTCTGGCCAGACACAGTGTGCTTTGATCACAGGGATGCTGCAACACGGAAACGAGAAAAGAGAACAAAACCGGTAACGAGGTAACTAGCATAGTGGACAAGTCGTTGATCCACGGGGATGCAAGTAAATCTCACCTCGGGTATTTGTAACATATTACGAAGCAACAGGAATAGCACACAGCAACTGGAGGTTCACTCGAATATTCATTCGTGTGGGTATAGGGGTCAATATGGGTGTACACGGCTCCGATGTTGATCATTGATCGGAAGGGGTTACATGTCATGTCTATACTTCACCGAACCTATAGGGTCACACGCTTAAGGGTCATCTATCTACTGAATACTAGAGAGGGAGTCTGACAGAAAGTCACAGGAAAAGTTTCAGAGACAACGGAAGAGTTCCGGAGAGAGAACACCGAAAGAGTTTCGGTAAAACCAAAAGGTTGTTTCGGAATATATTATTAGGTCAAAATGGTTTCGGCACTCACCTGGAAATTCTTAGAGGGCCCCAGAATTGGTCTAGGAACTTTTGGGAAATTTAGGAGAGAAAAACCGAAAATGTTCCGGAGCTGCCATAACCGCCGTTGTTGCTTTTCACTGATAAAAAACAGCACACCGGGAATGTTTCGGGTCATGCCCAGAAGAATTTTAGAGGGTGCCGGAAATGTTCTGGGACCTTCCGGAATTTTTTAGAAAAAATGTTTCGCCGAAAACATCTTGTCTCAGCACGAGGGGACAAGATCCCACGAATCGGGGGTTACATGTTTGGTGGCTTTTTGTCTAGGGAGCACCCATGTTTCTAGGAGACATGTTGGTGGCTTGTTGGGGGGGGGGCATGGGAGGGGGCAAGGTTGTGGCTGGCTAAGGGGGTGCCTCCATGGTGTCCCCTTGGTGCCCCACTTGAGTTACCATTTCACCCTTCATGTGGGACATGTAGCATGGGTGTTTTGGTATTTCCTCCACCACCCCACCCCTTGCCTTGGCATATAAAAGGAGGAGAAGGGGCTGCCATTCTCCTCATCCCTTCTCACATACAAATGCCATGCAATGATCTGGCTTCTCTCTCCCTCCCCGCGAAATAGTTTCGTAGAGCCGAAAGGCTGTCTGGGTTCCGGCAAGAACTAGTTCTGGACGGCGAAGCCCTGCCGGATAGATGACATCGTATGTGTGCAACTCTGTAGAGAGATCGTAGTTTCGGTCTTAGTTGGCGAGTGCCTCCCGAAGGGCTGTCCGTGTGACCGTCCGAGTTTCGAAGGTCCTCCCGAAGGGCTGTCCGAGTGACCGTTCGAGTTTCGAAGGTCCTCCCGAAGGGCTGTCCGCGACACCGTCCGGGGGGCTATTCGACCGCCTCCCGGAGGGCTGTCTGAGGAGCAGATGAGGGTATGCATCCTCGCGGTTGGGAGGTTGTAAATCCTAGCTGCGGGGATCTGCACCGCCGATCGTCATCGACTCTACTTCCCGCTATGGTACGAGTCGGTAACGAAAAAGATCAAACCATGTATGCAGTCTCCATAGTGGTCCTGGGCTGGTGAGTAGGTCAGAAAATTTTTGTTTTCTGCTGCGTTACCCTACAGTGGCATCAAGAGCCGTGCTATGCGTAGATGCAGGTTTCGATCTAGAATACATGGAGATGTATGGGTATTGCATAATATAATTGGGTAGTAGATGAGATCGATTGCGGAAAATTATTTATGCGGGTGACAGATGAAATCTATTACCCGACGTTCTTGTTGCTTTCCTAGAACTTGCATTTTCTCAATCTCGAGACAACATGGTGGAATTTTGACAAAGTTCTGGCAATCCGTGATCCTAATTGATCTTGGAAGTGCTATTAGTTCTTTGGGTTCTGTCGTAGTCAAAAGAAAGATGAAATTCGCAGATGAAAGGGCATTGCAGATATGATCTACACGGGGGTCATGCGTATGACGAAGTTTAGTATGGGGCTCGAGATTTAATTATCTCGTGTTTCATACACCCCGAGATGTTAATCTAGCAACTTGAATAATCATACTTGGTGATAAAACGTTGATAGCTGCGGTTTAAGTCAAAACCTTAGAAGCCACGTAAATTAAAATTTTGCATAAACCGATTAGAGGCGTCTAACTTGGTTTTGTAGGATGTGCATGTGATGTGGTATAGCAATGCTCATATTCAATTTGATTGTGTATGAGATGACTATATGATGTAATTAACATGACCGGTGTGTCATGATTCAGCATGATGGTTGGAGCCATATGATTGTCACTTTAATGACCTGCGTGTCAACCTTAAGTAATGCACTTATTTTATTAGCTATAGAGATAGCAATATTATCCGGTGCATCGACAAGGTGGTGGCAATCTTCGTGAAGGTGAACACCGACGCATATGCCGAAGACGAAGAAATGAAAGACTTCTTCGTCAGAAAGGGTTATACCATATCATGCTATTATGAATTGCCTGAGATGTTTATCCCTTATGATGCACCCTTCTTGATTGCGCGGTAGTCACTTTTTATTAGGGTGATCTCTCACTAAAATATCAAGTAGTTAGTGTTCTCCCAAGTGTAGCACCGTCACAGCACCTATCTTTTTGGGGTGCGCCATGGATGCATGGGTACGAACGATTAGAGAAGTGTGAGGCGGGTGAGGTCAGACCTCGCAGCAAGATCACTTGGTTGTCTTGACTTTCATGGTAAGATCGTCCTGAGCTCAGAACACGCACATCGAAAGATGAGCAAGAGTCACATAGAGATGTGATCGGCAAGTTGGCCTACCGATTAAAATTCCCGTTATGAGATGATGATTCTATGGCGATGAATTGAAGTCTGGATCTTGTATCACTCAAAATTAATTATGAGGGATATTGATTTGAGTGGGAGCGCATTGTTGAATTAACATGTTTAATTCTCAGTGCAATTAATTATGAACACTGTCTAAGTTTTTCTTGCAAAATAGTTGTAGAATAATGGCTCGCGTTTCCACCTTCCCTGTTAAAATTGAATAACTGTTAAATATCTAGTTAAAACTTTACGATTGGTAACGTAATGTGAGGATTGTCCTCAAAAGTGCCGAGAAGGACTTTGTCCTATCATATGCTTTCCGTATCCTCCCGCTAATGCTATGGATCATGTGACACTCGTCCCTCGATCCAAAAGCTAGAATTCTGCTACGGTCAAGTGGAATATGTTTGCTTCCATGAAACCCAAACTTCGAAAGTTGGCATAGTTATATGATATTCATGGAACTGAAAAAGATACAAAAAAAGCAATGTTTGTTTGCAAGTATTAGTAAAAGTGTTTACTGTGCATTTGACTGTTGGGAAAGGGTGTCAGGACCCCGATTCCAAGTCATATCGATCTAGCCGATAACACCTAATATCACTTTGCGGCCTCACGCACGGTATTCCCATGGGTGTCGCCTTACCATGGCCCGGGACCGTTTGCGCCTTTCGGCTCACGTATATGATAGTGTCGCTAGCATCCATATGACAAAGAACCCGGGCCGACATGACTAGTCGTGAACCCAAAGTGGCACTAACTTACGGGGACATGCATACATGAATCAACATCGAGCATGTCGGCCAGCAGCGTGCGAATCCGGGCTGTAGCACTGGGCTAACAGGACTCTGGTGAGTCGGGCTGTAGCAGGCTAGGCAGGACTCCGGATGTCACCGCGTGACATTTCCCCGAAGGGACAGACACATGAACAAAGTGAATCACATGCCGGCCAGTCAAGTGTTCCAAAGCAGAAGTGCTGGGCTAGCAGGACTACGGTGAACCAGGCTGTAGCGGACTACTATGGCTCATGGAAGCACAAGACTACATTTCCCCATAAGAGAGGCTACCAAGGATAAACAACTAGGTTGTCGGATCCCACACATACCAAGCATTTCAATCATACACACAATATGCTTAATATGTGCAATACAACATGGCATCACAACAAGACTCTATGACTCAGAGTATTTATTCATTAGGCTCTGAAGAGCCAGATAAAACAAACATGGGTCTCATGACCCAACATCCAGAGCATACAAGTCAAAGCACATGCGGAAGCTTAACATGTCTGAGTACAGACAACTACAAATGAAGAAGGCTGAGAAGCCTGACTATCTACCAGATCCTGCCGAGGGCACAAGATCGTAGCGGAGGTATCAAGCTAAACGTCGAAGTCCACACGGAACTACTAGCGAGACTGAAGTCTCTCTGCAAAAACATAAATTAAGCAAACGTGATTACAAATGTACCCATCAAGACTTACATCAGAACTATCTACATATGCATCGGTATCAACAAAGGGGTGGTGGAGTTTAACTGCAGCAAGCCAGTTTTGACTCGGTGGCTATCCTGAACTATGACTGCAAGTAACTCTTTTGAGGTGGCACACACGAGTCCACATATTCACCATACCAATACACCACTATGGATCCGCTCCCGTATCCCTGCGAGAACGCCATCCATACCACTCACACTTATCTTGCGCATTTTAGAGTATCCACTTTCACTTGTCTATGAACTATGCAAAGGGTCCAAGTTTCCATATCCGAGGAATCCGGCTATTCGAATAGATAATGATAACCCTGCAGGGGTGTACTTCTTCACACACGCTCTCGCCACTTACCACCATGTACACATCGTGTATCTCGGCAACCTTCAAGCGGAAGCCTGGCGAGGGAGTCGGCCACGACCTGACTAACCAACAAGTCTCTAGTCCAGGTTTATCGCCTATTCGGGTTCCATCCGCAAGGAGATCCGGCCGGGTTGTTGCTCACGGCCCCAAACGATGTGAGCAGGGTTCCCAAGCCCACCATCCGGGTGCCACTTGGTACATCGGACCACTGTGCCTAGTCTGTCCCAAGCCCACCTGTACCGGGTGCCACCTGGTAGACTACTAACACTACCTACAAACACCAGAAACTAGTTGCAACTCCTGGACACAGATCAGGTTGATTAATAAGTCGAGAGAGCTTGGAGCGCCCGGAGCCCAATGTGTGGTAGTAACTGTTCATGGATCACAAACACAGAACTCAGTTCCTGAGGAAGGCTGCAATGAGACAACCCACCATGTACTCCTACATGGCCTCTCACCACTACCTTTACCAAATCATGTTCACACACTTAGCTCTCAATAGTAGGACATGTTCACCACGTTCCAATTCATTCCCGATGAATCAGACCTGACTCAACTCTAAGCAATAGCAGGCATGACAACAAGCATGAATGAGTAAGCACATCAGGGCTCAAACAATTCCTACTCATGCTAGTGGGTTTCATCTATTTACTGTGGCAATGACAGGTCATGCAGAGGAAAGGGGTTCAACTACCGCAACATGTAACAGTTGAATCATTGTTGTACTAATGCAGTAAAAGAGAGCAGGAGCGAAAGAGTGGAATTGTATCGGAATGAACAAGGGGGTTTTGCTTGCCTGGCACTTCTGAAGATAGTATAGTTCTTCATCAGTGTCATCGATCACATCATCGAAACCACGTCTATCGAGAGGGGACAAACACCGGCAAACAAGGAAGAACACAATCAATGCAATGCAACAATTATGATGCATGATTATGACATGGCAATATGATGTGATTTGGCCTAATGCAACTAGCAACACAATTAAGTGTAGTTGGTTTGAACCCAAGGTTCAAATTCAAACTCCACATGTGAGGGTTTAAATGCCATTTAATTGATTTGACCTGATAAGTAGGTATAAGTTGTTCTAACATGCATGAAAATGGTACGGATGGATAGATTGGATTTTTCTGGTCATTTTTCATATATAAATTATTTCATTCTGAGCTACGATTGATGTTATATGATTTTTAGAAGTTTTGGGCATTTTCTGAAAATAATAAATCATTTAAGATTTATTTAAATTCTAGAAAGGAATTATTGTGTCAGCATGACCTCACAGTGACGTCAGTAGGTCAACGGCTCGGTCCAGGTCAAACCTGATGTGTGGGGTCCATATGTCAGTGACACGGTTAACTAACACAGTTAAATAAAATTAAACTAAACCTAATCTAGATTAATTAGGGCCTAGGCCCACTGGTCAGTGGCTATTAGGGTTGCTTAGGTGGCAGGGTTAGCGTTTAATGACGGCCACGTCGACACTCGCCGGAGCATGGCGGCGACGACCACAGCCGACGGCGGAGGCACACCGGAATCGCGGCTCCGGCGTCCATTCGATGCGTGGATGGGTGCCGAGGGTGGCTGGCGCTTGCGCGCATCTAAAAGAGCAGGTGGGAGGCCGTGGGATGGACGGAGCTCATCGGAAGTGAGCTCGCGGCGGCGCCGGAGTTCGGGTATCGACCGAGTTGACGCCTCAGAGCACGTTAGGAGCAGCGGTTGGGTGTTTTGAGCTCCTGGAGACGCGCTGATCACGTTGCTATGCTCGACCGTGAGGGGAAGAGCTCAGGAGTACGGGCCTGACGGCCATGGCGGACGGCGGCGCGGGAGCTCGCGGGGTACTGCGCTGCGACACGAGGACGACGAGGGGAGAAGGGGGGAAAGGGACCAGGGCTCACGGCGAGGTGAAGGGTGCGGACGGTGGGGCTGGGGACGACCCGGGTGGCGCGAATCGGCGCCGGCGATCTCGGTGGCCCATGGTAGAAGACGGCAACGTCGAGGGCGTTGCAGTGCTTCCCAGCTCATGTGGCTCGGTGGAGTTGACGGGAACAGCGTGGAGGATCTCTGGAGCATGTTGGATGGGCGAGGGAGGGCCGGTGGCCGTGACAACAACGAGCGGCGACGACGGCAGCGCTCGGCCATCGGGAGGGGAAGCAGAGGAGCGAGGGGAGAGAGAACCAGAGAGCGAGGGGCTTCGTGGCCGTCTCCGTGGCGCGAGGACAGGGCGAAGGGGAAGCAGGATGTGGAGCTCGGTTGCACGCGCGTCGACACGGCGTCGTCTTCCTGGCAGAAGCAAGGAGACGATTGGCAGGGTAGGTTGGTGGGCTGGGCCAACTGGGCCAGCTCCAGGTAAGTGGTTGGGCTTCTCTCACTTTGTCCTTTTCTATTTTTTCTTTCTGTTTTTTTATTTCTGTCTTTTGCCACTGTTTTCAAATTCAAAATAGAATCCAAACAGTGCCAATAAACCTTTGAGTATTTTTATGTTGCTAACTGGATTGTTCCTCATGCACATAAAATATTTCAAAGTTATTTGAATATATATATATATATATATATTTTGTATATATTAAGAATATAGATCCAAATTCAAATACAATATGATTTAAATTCAACGTCCCAAAATATTCCGTAAAAGTGTTCCAGAATTTTGGTTTGATGTATAGCTCTTTCCAAAATTACCAAAACTATTTTTAGGGCATTTTGGCTTCACAGAATGCATTTTCAGGGTTCTTGCCCTTTATTTAAAATTTCGAGGCTTCCACTTTCCTCAATTCAAGTTTCATAAATTAGACATGATGCATGAGTGCTCTATCATGCAACTAATACAAGCAATATTCTGGGGCTGTGACAAAGGGATCCAGAAGAACGCCTGTCATATAATGAAAGGTGAATAAAACAACAACTTAAAGAGAAAGGAAGTGTCCAAAGGGTTTTAGTATGACTTACACGCCTAGGAAGTCCAGGGCTAACGCCACTCTTAAGTTGGGTGCTTCTTTTGGGAGTAGGAGAAATACTAAAAGTTAAACTGTTAGAAGTATAAAGGCAGTAAGAAAGATGACTGGAATATCCAGCTCATGTATGAATGTCATACAAGTTTTTGATGTATAGTAGGCTGGTCAAAGATATAGTTCTTGGGAATTATGGTTAAAAATGTTAATCACTAATTCTTGGGTATTGTGAGTTAATCAGAAAGATACCCGCTCGATTGCATTCTGTTGCGAATCAATGTAAGAGCTACTATGGCCTAAAAAGACTAGCCAGAAATGAGGTTAAGGTATACACAGGGAACATTGTAAATGTTACTATACCTTCCATCGGTGTATTGCCGTCTGTATTTATTTTCATAATTCATTTAGAGTTTTACAAACTCTAGCCCATTGCATAAGGTATCTTGCAAGAAGGTTGTTCATAAGAGAACTTTTTATGTTCGATGTTATGAATAACAAAAGGGCCATACTTTCATTATGAATGAGATGTATGTTATGAATATTGATAATAATACAATACCTCTGGGTTTACTTTCATAATTCATTTTAGAGTTTCATACACTCTAGCCCATTGCACAATGTTTGTTGCAAATGAGTTGTTCATAAAACCAAAAATTGTTGTTAAGTATTATGAATAACATGAAGTGTCATGCTTCCATCCGAGATGGGATGTATGCTATGAATATTGATGGTAATATGATACATCCATAACGCTGATGCTAAATGTCGCGAGACTATGAGAATACCACACATGTGTGGCACTGCATTTGGTCACATTGGAGAAACCCGCATGGAAAAATTCCATTATGATGGATTTTGAAGTCGTTTGATTTTGAATCATCGGACACTTGCAACTTTCCTCCGAAAAGTGAAGTGACTGAAATACCGTTCACATGCCATAAGGAACGAGCAACAAACTTATTGGTGATCATACATTTTCATGTGTGTGGTTCAATAAATGTTGTTGCAAGTGGTGGATTTATTTATCTTTGGAAATGACTCGAGTAGATATATGGATATTTACTTGATGAGACGTAAATCTGGATCTTTTGAAATGATTCGAAAGGTTTTCAAAAATGAAGTAGAAGTTATTGTAACAAGAAAATTATGTTTCTGCAATTTGATTGCACAAAGGAATATTTGAGTTACATGTTTAGCGAATGTCTGATGAGTTGTGAAAGGGGTTTCATAACTTGCACCTCCCGGAACACCACTGCAAGTGGAAAGTCCATGGAGATGTAATCTAACCATTTATGACATGGTAAGGTCAAAGATGACATAAATAAATTTGCCATTATCCCTTTTAAAGTGATGCTCTAGAGACTGCGGCTTTTACACTGAAAAGAGCTACATCGGGTCTGTTGAAATAAAGCCATGGTATGGTACGCCCAACCATGTTATATATTTTCTTAACATTTGGAATATGGAGCTTGTGTAAAAGGTTACAAACCTAATCCAAATCAGACAAGTGCTACTTTGTAGGTTATACCAAAATGTTGGGTGTTACTCCCTTACTATACCGAGGCAAATAGTTTTGCCGCGAAATGGTGTGCTTTTAAAGAGAATGGTTCTTTCAAAAAGGTGAGTGGGAGAATAGCGCAACTCGACGAGATAAACAGTATCTTTGTCATCAGATCAAAGGAAAGAGACCTTGGAAGTAATTCCAGAGTTTCCTACTGCGACTGATACGGAAGTCTCTACAATATTGTATGAACTTCAGTCGAACTTGCAGCTGAACCACGTAGGCAAGGCTCGTGCAAACCTCTCAGGTGCGCAAACGAGATATTGTTGTTATACAACATTATACCTACAATACAAAAGGAAGCGTTGATGGGCCTTGACTCCGGAATTGGCTAAATGCCAATACAACCCGAGTTAGTTTCCATATAAGTGATTCAAGATTAAAACCTTGATACACCTTTAGGAAGACATAGAGTCTAACGAATATTTATGGAACTTAAAACTGATATGGATAAAAATGTTTTATCCATAAAGCTCGACTTGTTGAAATAACAAGTTCAAGAGTTGACTGCAATGAGGTTGTTTTCATCGTAGCGATGCTTAAAGTCAGTTCGGGTTGAACTAGCAATTAATACATATTTCAATCATGAGATACGAAACATGGATGACAATAGGATTTCCATCTGATGGAAATGAAACTAAGGACTTGCATGTGTTACAGTTCAAGGCATTTTGTCTATCCAGAGGATGCTAGTAAGGGTGCAAACTTCAGAGTTCCAGCGATGGACATAAGAGAGAAAAATGGAATTTGAATCTTCGTGCTTTGATGAAATGGTCAAAGGGTTCTGACCTCGTCAATGGGTAACGAAGATGCTTGAATTCAAGAAAGTAAGTGGGAGCATAATAATATTTCTAAAAACCTTGTGTCCTTGACACATTGTTAAATGGAAATAAATTTCTTAACACAAATTAGGACTTCATTTGAAAATAGTTTTTTTGATGAAGTGCTTAGGCTAAATAGCCTCAATATTAGGCATAATGATCTATGGCAATTAGATTTACCTAATAGGGCTAAGCAATGAATACATATTGACAAGGTGCTAAAACCTTTTAGCATTTAAAACCGCCAAGGAGTGATTCTTGCCGGAGTCACATGGAAGAGTTTTTTGCAAGACTCGGTGTCCCAAAACACTGATGAGCAAAATACATGATGCAGATTCCATGCACTCTTGTGTTTGGATTAATCATATACTCCATGGTATGTAAAACAACCAGATATGTCTGATACTCCCAAGGTGTTGCGAGTATGGATACTAAAGTGATCAAAGTACTGATCATGGGACTGTTGGGGAACGTAGTAATTTCAAAAAAATTCCTACGCACACGCAAGATCATGGTGATGCATAGCAACGAGAAGGGGAGAGTGTGATCTACGTACCCTTGTAGATCGACAACGGAAGCGTTTGGTTGATGTAGTCGTACGTCTCCACGGTCCGACCGATCAAGCACCGAAACTACGGCACCTCCGAGTTCTAGCACACGTTCAGCTCGATGACGATCCCCGGGTTCCGATCCAGCAAAGCGTTGGGGAGGAGTTCCGTCAGCACGACGGCGTGGTGACGATCTTGATGTTCTACCGTTGCAGGGCTTCGCCTAAGCACCGCTACAATATGACCGAGGTGGAATATGGTGGAGGGGGGCACCGCACACGGCTAAGGAACGATCACGAAGATCAACTTGTGTGTCTATGGGGTGCCCCCTGCCCCTGTATATAAAGGATGGAGGAGGAGGAGGCCGGCCAAGGCTTGGTGCGGCCAGGATGTGGAGTCCTACTAGGACTCCAAGTCCTAGTCGGAGTCCACCAAGAGGGGAGGAAGGGAGAAGGAAGTGGAGGAGAAGGAAAGGTGGCCGGCCCCCTTTTCCCTAGTCCAATTCGGACCAGAGGGGAGGGGGGCGCAGCAGCCCCTTGGCCCTTTCTCCTCTTCCCACTAAAGCCCATCAAGGCCCATTGCTTCTCCCGTAACTACCCGGTACTCCGAAAAATACCCGTATCACTCGGAACCTTTCCGATGTCCAAATATAGTCGTCCAATATATCGATCTTTATGTCTCGACCATTTCGAGACTCCTCGTCATGTCCATACGGTGTCGTCTCAACGTATCAGGTTGAAACTTTTTCACATAAGCATTGCAACCTCAAACTTTAAGAAACGACAGCTTAGGTTTCTTGCCAAACCATGGTTCATACGGTGTCGTCTCAACGAATTTAGATGGTGCCCTATTTAACGTGAATGCAACTGTCTCTAATGCATAACCCCAAAACGATAGTGGTAGATCGGTAAGAGACATCATAGATCACACCATATCTAATAAAGTACGGTTATGACGTTCGGACACACCATTACATTGTGGTGTTCCAAGTGGCGTGAGTAGTGAAACTATTTCACATTGTTTTTTAACTGAAGGCCAAACTCGTAACTCAAATACTCTTCTCTACGATCAGATCGTAGAAACTTTATTTTCTTGTTACGATGATTTTTCACTTCACTCTGAAATTCTTTGAACTTTTCAAATGTTTCGGACTTATGTTTCATCAAGTAGATATACTCATATCTTCTCAAATCATTTGTGAAGATCAGAAAATAATGATACCTGTCGCGAGCCTCAATATTCATCGGACCACATACATCAGTATGTATGATCTCCAACAAATCTGTTGCTCGCTCCATTGTTCCGAAGAACGGAGTTTTAGTCATCTTGCCCATGAGGCATGGTTCGCAAGCATCAACTGATTCATAATCAAGTGATTTCAAAAGCCCATCAGCATGGAGTTTCTTCATGCGCTTTACACCAATATGACCTAAACAGCAGTGCCACAAATAAGTTGCACTATCCTTATTAACTTTGCATCTTTTGGTTTCAATATTATGATTATGTGTATCACTACGATCGAGATCCAACGAACTATTTTCATTGGGTGTGTAACCATATAAGGTTTTATTCATGTAAGCAGAACAACAATTTATTCTCTTACTTAAATGAATAACCGTATTACAATAAACATGATCAAATCATATTCATGCTGAATGCAAAGACCAAATAACACTTATTTAGGTTCAACACTAATCCCGAAATTATAGGGAGTGTGCGATGATGATCATATCAATCTTGGAACCACTTCCAACACACATCGTCACTTCACCCTTAACTAGTCTCTGTTTATTCTGCAACTCCCGTTTTGAGTTACTAATCTTAGCAACTGAACTAGTATCAAATACTTAGGGGTTGCTATAAACACTAGTAAACTACACATCAATAATATGTATATCAAAAATACTTATGTTCACTTTGCCATCCTTCTTATCCGCCAATCACTTGGGGTAGTTCCGCTTCCAGTGACCAGTCCCTTTGCAGTAGAAGCACTTAGTCTCAGGCTTAGGACCAGACTTGGGCTTCTTCACTTGAGTAGCAACTTGCTTGCTGTTCTTCTTGAAGTTCCCCTTCTTTCCTTTGCCCTTTTCTTGAAACTAGTGGTCTTGTTAACCATCAACACTTGATGTTTTTCTTGATTTCTACCTTCGTCGATTTCAGCATCACGAAGAGCTTGGGAATTGTTTCCGTTATCCCTTGCATATTATAGTTCATCACGAAGTTCTACTAACTTGGTGATGGTGACTAGAGAATTTTGTCAATCACTATTTTATCTGGAAGATTAACTTCCACTTGATTCAAGCAATTGTAGTACCCAGACAATCTGAGCACATGCTCACTAGTTGAGCGATTCTCCTCCATCTTTTAGCTATAGAACTTGTTGGAGACTTCATATCTCTCAACTCGGGTATTTGCTTGAAATATTAACTTCAACTCCTGGAACATCTCATATGGTCTATGACGTTCAAAACGTCTTTGAAGTCCCGATTCTAAGCCATTAAGCATGGTGCACTAAACTATCAAGTAGTCATCATATTGAGCTAGCCAAACGTTCATAACGTCTGCATCTGCTCCTGCAATAGGTCTGTCACCTAGCGGTGCATTAAGGACATAATTCTTCTGTGCAGCAATGAGGATAAACCTCAGATCACGGATCCAATCCGCATCATTGCTACTAACATCTTTCAACACAATTTTTCTCTAGGAACATATCAAAATAAACATATGAAAGCAACAACGTGAGCTATTGATCTACAACATAGATATGCTAATACTACCAGGACTAAGTTCATGATAAATTAAAGTTCAATTAATCATATTACTTAAGAACTCCCACTTAGATAGACATCCCTCTAATCCTCTAAGTGATCACGTGATCCAAGTCAACTAAACCATGTCCGATCATCACGTGAGATGGAGTAGTTTCATTGGTGAACATCACTATGTTGATCATATCTACTATATGATTCACGCTCGACCTTTCGGTCTCCGTTTTCCGAGGCCATATCTGTATATGCTTGGCTCGTCAAGTATAACCTGAGTATTCCGCGTGTGCAACTGTTTTGCACCCGTTGTATTTGAACGTAGAGCCTATCACACCCGATCATCACGTGGTGTCTCAGCACGAAGAACTTTCGCAACGGTGCATACTCAGGGAGAACACTTCTTGATAATTAGTGAGAGATCATCTTAAAATGCTACCGTCAAACTAAGCAAAATAAGATGTATAAAAGATAAACATCATATGCAATCAAAATATGTGACATGATATGGCCATCATCATCTTGCGCCTTTGATCTCCATCTCCAAAGTACTGTCATGATCTCTATCGTCACCGGCATGACACCATGATCTCCATCATCTTGATCTATATCAATGTGTCGTCACACGGTCGTCTCGCCAACTATTGCTCTTGCAACTATTGCTATCGCATAGTGATAAAGTAAAGCAATTATTTGGCACTTGCATCTTATGCAATAAAGAGACAACCATAAGGTTTTTGCCAGTTGCCAATAACTTTAACAAAACATGATCATCTCATACAACAACTTATATCTCATCACGTTTTGACCATATCACATCACAACATGCCCGGAAAAAACAAGTTAGACGTCCTCTACTTTGTTGTTGCAAGTTTTACGTGGCTGCTACGGGCTTAAGCAAGAACCAATCTTACCTACGCATCAAAACCACAATGATAGTTTGTCAAGTTGGTGATGTTTTAACCTTAGCAAGGACCGGGCGTAGCCACACTCGGTTCAACTAAAGTTGGAGAAACTGTCACCCGCAAGCCACCTCTGTGCAAAGCACGTCGGGAGAACCGGTCTTGCGTAAGTGTACGCGTAATGTCGGTCCGGGCCGCTTCATCCAACAATACCGCCGAACCAAAGTATGACATGCTGGTAAGCAGTATGACTTATATCGCCCACAACTCACTTGTGTTCTACTCGTGCATATAACATCAAACCATAAAAACCTAGGCTCGGATGCCACTGTTGGGGAACGTAGTAATTTCAAAAAATTTCCTACGCACACGCAAGATCATGGTGATGCATAGCAACGAGAAGGGGAGAGTGTGATCTACGTACCCTTGTAGATCGACAACGGAAGCGTTTGGTTGATGTAGTCATACGTCTCCACGGTCCGACCGATCAAGCACCGAAACTACGGCACCTCCGAGTTCTAGCACACGTTCAGCTCGATGACGATCCTCGGGTTCCGATCCAGCAAAGCGTCGGGGAGGAGTTCCGTCAGCACGACGGCGTGGTGACGATCTTGATGTTCTACCGTCGCAGGGCTTCGCCTAAGCACCGCTACAATATGACCGAGGTGGAATATGGTGGAGGGGGGCACCGCACACGGCTAAGGAACGATCACGAAGATCAACTTGTGTGTCTATGGGGTGCCCCCTGCCCCTGTATATAAAGGATGGAGGAGGAGGAGGCCGGCCAAGGCTTGGTGCGGCCAGGATGTGGAGTCCTACTAGGACTCCAAGTCCTAGTAGGAGTCCACCAAGAGGGGAGGAAGGGAGAAGGAAGTGGAGGAGAAGGAAAGGTGGCCGGCCCCCTTTTCCCTAGTCCAATTCGGACCAGAGGGGAGGGGGGGGCCGCAGCAGCCCCTTGGCCCTTTCTTCTCTTCCCACTAAAGCCCATCAAGGCCCATTGCTTCTCCCGTAACTACCCGGTACTCCGAAAAATACCCGAATCACTCGGAACCTTTCCGATGTCCGAATATAGTCGTCCAATATATAGATCTTTACGTCTCGACCATTTCAAGACTCCTCGTCATGTCCCCGATCTCATCCTGGACTCCGAACTCCTTCGGTACATCAAAACTCATAAACTCATAATATAACTGTCATCGAAACCTTAAGCGTACGGACCCTACGGGTTCGAGAACGATGTAGACATGACCGAGACATGTCTCCGGTCAATAACCAATAGCGGGACCTGGATGCCCATATTGGCTCCTACATATTCTACGAAGATCTTTATCGGTCAGACCGCATAACAACATACGTTGTTCCTTTTGTCATCGGTATGTTACTTGCCCGAGATTCGATCGTCGGTATCCATTACCTAGTTTAATCTCGTTACCGGCAAGTCTCTTTACTCATTTCGTAATACATCATCTCACAACTAACTCATTAGTTGCAATGCTTGCAAGGCTTATGTGATGTGCATTACTGAGAGGGCCCAGAGATACCTCTCCGACAATCGGAGTGACAAATCCTAATCTCGAAATACGCCAACCCAACATTTACCTTTGGAGACACCTTGTAGAGCTCCTTTATAATCACCCAGTTACGTTGTGACGTTTGGTAGCACACAAAGTGTTCCTCCGGCAAACGGGAGTTGCATAATCTCATAGTCATAGGAACATGTATAAGTCATGAAGAAAGCAATAGCAACATACTAAACGATCGGGTGCTAAGCTAATGGAATGGGTCATGTCAATCAGATCATTCACCTAATGATGTGATCCCGTTAATCAAATAACAACTCTTTGTTCATGGTTAGGAAACATAACCATCTTTGATTAACGAGCTAGTCAAGTAGAGGCATACTAGTGACACTCTGTTTGTCTATGTATTCACACATGTATTATGTTTCCGGTTAATACAATTCTAGCATGAATAATAAACATTTATCATGAAATAAGGAAATAAATAATAACTTTATTATTGGCTCTAGGGCATATTTCCTTCAGGGACAACAGTGAAATATGTCATTGAGTACTAGAGTAAGTACTGATGATATGTTTGCTCGCAAGGGGAGATCATGAAGAGTTCGTTGTAAAATGTTACATCGATACAGTCTTCATCTTTTCTACATGCAATTTTTGATTTAAGTTAAGGGTTTTGTGTAATACACAATATGGTGTCACGGTAGTTGCAAATTGTTCTCAACAGGATACTGTGGCGAATTCTATAACAAATGACTAAGTATGTTGACGCTTTAGAAGCGACAAACAAGATGTTGAATCATATATTTCATTCATGAACTTAGTATGGTTCCGGGATGGCTTTTGTCAATGGGACACTACTGCAGGTAGTTTCTCCATAACTCAGTCTGAGGAATCCAGGTTCGACCTATGATTCACATACATAAAAGCCAAGTCCGCACAAAATATGAATTTTATGAAAGCGTGAAAACGCGAGGATATGCAGAAATAGACACGGAACTGAAGTTGTCAGATCCGATGAAAATCAGGCTATACCACATGCGTAAAGTGCATTAGCATTAACTAGATTATTGACTCTAGTGCAAGTGGGAGTCTGTAGGAGATATGCCCTAGAGGCAATAATAAATGCTATTACTTATCTCCATGTTCATAATTATCTTTATGTTTCATGCTATAACTGCTATGGTTCTCGAGTCTGCAATAACACGAGGCTCGGAGGAAGACTCATATGCACGTGTGGAATAATATACGGTAAGAAGTATTCCTAGTCTAGCCTCTAAGACTAGCTCAAGTGTTGCATGATGATTCTGTTTTCCTGGTCATGGGCATGTCTATGCCAGCAAGTTTGAGGGCACAATGTTAAGAGAACATTTGTATTGAATCGACCTGGATTGATGTTATACTATGAGATTCGGTCGTCACAAGTTAATGGTACATAACACAGAGATGGTTAACGTTTGCATAATTCCTTAGACCATGAGAGTTTCGAGTTTCTTCATACTTGCTTCATGAACTTTGGGGTTTGTTAAACGTCATCCGTAAATGGGTGGCTATTACGGCGGCTTACGGGTTCATGGAAAAGTGTGTCAAGTAACTTGATAGCTCAAGATTGGGATTTGCTCCTCCGACGATGGAGAGATATTCTCAGGCCCTCTCGGTGTTACGGTATCCATCATCGTCTGGCCAGACACAGTGTGATTTGATCACAGGGATGCCGCAACACGGAAACGAGAAAATATAACAAAACCGGTAACGAGGTAACTAGCATAGTGGACAAGTCATTGATCCACGGGGATGCAAGTAAATCTCAGCTCGGGTATTTGTAACATATCACAAAGTAACAGGAATAGCACACGGCAACTAGAGGTTCACTCGAATATTCATTCGTGTGGGTATAGGGGTCAATATGGGTGTCCACGGCTCCGATGTTGATCATTGATCGGAAGGGGTTCCAGGTCATGTCTATACTTCCCCGAACCTATAGGCTCACACTCTTAAGGGTCATCTATCTGTTGAATACTAGACAGGGAGTCTGAGAGAAAGTCACCGGAAAAGTTTCGGAGATAACAGAAGAGTTCCGGAGAGAGAACACCGAAAGAGTTTCGGTAAAATCGAAAAGTTGTTTCGGAATGTATTATTAGGTCAAAATAGTTTTGGCACTCGCCTGGAAATTCTTAGAGGGCCCCAGAATTGGTCTGGGAACTTTTGGGATTTTCGGAGAGAAAAACCGAAAATGTTCCGGAGCTGCCGTAACCGCCGTTGTTGCTTTTTGCTGATAAAAATCACCACACCGGAAATGTTTCGGATCATGTCCAGAAGAATTTTAGAGGGTGCCGGAAATGTTCTGGGACCTTCCGGAATTTTTCAGAAAAAATGTTTAGCGGAAAACATCTTGTCTCAGCACGAGGGGACAAGATACCACGAATCGGGGGTTACATGTTTGGTGGCTTTTTTGTCTAGGGAGCACCCATGTTTCTAGGACACATGTTGGTGGCTTGTTGGGGGGCATGGGGGGCGGCAAGGTTGTGGCTGGCTAAGGGGGTGCCTCCATGGTGTCCCCTTGGTTCCCCACTTGAGTTACCATTTCACCCTTCATGTGGGACATGTAGCATGGGTGTTTTGGTATTTCCTCCACCACCCCACCCCTTGCCTTGGCCTATAAAAGGAGGAGAAGGGGCTGCCATTCTCCTCATCCCTTCTCACATACAAATGCCATGCAATGATATAGCTTCTCTCTCCCTCCCCGCGAAATAGTTTCTTAGAGCCGAAAGGCTGTTTGGGTTCCGGCAAGAACTAGTTCTGGATGGCGAAGCCCTGCCGGATAGATGACATCGTATGTGTGCAACTCTGTAGAGAGAACATAGTTTCGGTCTTAGTTCGTGAGTGCCTCCCGAAGGGTTATCCGTGTGATCATCCGAGTTTCGAAGGTCCTCCCGAAGGGCTGTCCGAGTGATCGTTCGAGTTTCGAAGGTCCTCCCGAAGGGCTGTCCGCGACACCGTCCGGGGGGCTATTCGACCGCCTCCCGGAGGGCTGTTTGAGGAGCAGATGAGGGTATACATCCTCACGGTTGGGAGGTTGTAAATCCTAGCTGCGGGGATCTGCACCGCCGATCGTCATCGACTCTACTTCGCGCTCCGCTACGAGTCGGTAATGAAAAAGATCAAACTATGTATGCAGTCTCCATAGTGGTCCTTGGCTGGTGCGTAGGTCGGAAATTTTTTGTTTTCTGCTACGTTACCCTACGTGTACTCACTAAGTTCCGACAACACGTTGAGTATTTGCATTTTGTTGGTTATCACCAAAGATCCTCGCCATTCCAAAATCTGTAACTTTAGGTTTCATATCCGCATCTAGCAAAACGTTAACAGCTTTGAGATATCTTTGAACTATAGTTAGTCTTGAATGCTGGTGGGGGTAGAGAATTCCCTAGCGACCCCTTTAATTATATTAAATCATGTCGCCCAGTCCAACAACATTTTGCTAGAATCATGTGTAAAGAGAAGCAACCGTAAGAAAAATAAAACAAATTTTTAGTTTTTTAGCGAATTATGTTGTGTTTCCGCAATATGTACCAAAAAGGGTAGAGTCTAAGCTCTTGCTAGGTAGATACTCATAAATCAACATCGTTTAATCCTGCTCCCCACAACATCCAAGAAGTTGTACTTAGCCTCTTCATTCTTGAATTCCTTTGTTCCTTGTTGAGAATCCTTACTTAGCCTCTTGATAGCAACTTCTTGTCCACCCAACATTCCCTAGAGAATTTTAAGGTAAAATATTGATTTAATTTTGTAACACAAACCACAAAATTCTAACGATTTTTAGAATATATAATAGGGTGTTAGGAAACGGGTTACCTTGTAAACTTTGCCAAAACCTCCTTGTCCAATCATACATGTTTCAGAGAAATTTTTCATCGCTTGGGGAATTTCTTCAAATCTGGCAAATGGAAATTCATGATCATGGGGATGGTTTCCTTCCCGAAGTTTGTAAGAGGTACTCATACCGTCGAATGCAAAGTTGCAGAATGCTACAAGGAGTTGGTTTCATAATATGTGCTGGAGTTTATATTTCAGCCTTCCACGTCGGAGTTGGGATGCCACCAACACTGCTGACTAGATAGCTACTCCCTCCGTTTTTCATAATATGTGCTGGAGTTTATATTTCAGCCTTCCACGTCGGAGTTGGGATGCCACCAACACTGCTGACTAGATAGCTACTCCCTCCGTTCGGAATTGCTTGTCTCGAAAGTGAATGTGTATAGAACTAAAATACGTCTAGATATATTCATCTGTTCGACAAGTAATTCCGAATGAAGGGAGTAGTTCTCTTTTCGTCACCATTACCCACATCGCCTCCCACTAAAAGGAAAAATCCGTAATAGTAAGACACAGCGAATGACCGCGGTGGTTGAGATCTTAACATTAAGATACTGACCGGGCCCAGATCATACGGTCCAGCTCCGGCGCGGTTGGATCACAGGATTTCAAAGTCGTTGGTCAAACCTATAAATGTACGTACCAACGGAAAAGGTGCTTCCATTCTCCCGACTGAATTTCCTAACGTCTTAATCTGCAAACTGAATATTTTCTTACTTGTCATGTCACAGCTGAAAACATTAAACACTAGAGAAAGGTGTGATAGCTTCCGGGTGCACCTCTAAACACTATGAATAGTTTTTTTTTCCCGAGGTAAACACTAATACACTATGAATAGTTTCAAGAAAAACTTGCTGCATGAACGATCGATGGCTACAAATGGAGTGTAACTAACACAGACGTATGCATCTTTTTGTTGAGCTAATCCATGCGTATTTATTATTAAAAAATGTTCTTTGACCGAATATATTTTCTTGTACGGAGGATGGATATAACTGACCTATCTTCCCTGTAGAACTGTAAGAATCAAGTCTGTCCATTGAGTTTTGAGTTTGACTGTTACATGTTATGCTTCCCAATCTTTTTACCTGCTTTTTTTATCATGGCCAACAACCGCAGTTGATTTCTTCTCTGGGCATGATGGTTTCTCGTTCCGACATGCACTTGCTGCTGGGAAGCGTGTCATGGTGTTTATGCTTAATTTATTAGCATCTTAGACTAGCAGCTAGCTGCAGAAGAACCCATGCTCTTCAGTGTTCAGAAAAGTCAGCGTGCTTATCTGTACTCAATACGTGGAATATCACGCCCTAATTTTATCCCACACTGTGGCATAATATCATAAAGCCTTTTCTTCAAGAAAATATAAAATATAAAGTTTCATTCTAATACTAGTCACAGTGGGAGTAACGTATATTAGTAACATGCATATGTTACTAGTCTATGTTACTACCTCTATAGTGAGGAGTAACATATGTGTGGTGTCATGCCACACATCATTTATCAGGTTACAGACCCATCTTGCCTTGTTATGTGTGATGTTGCTCATACTACTAATAATTAGCTATGTTACCACATGCATGCCTTTCTTTCTTCATTAATTGCTTGCCACATCATCTATTTTATCTAGATATATGTAATGTTATCATGTATGTTACTCCCACTGTGGGTAGTCTAAGAGGAAAGTACATCACCACTTAGACTAGTCACAGTGGGTAGTAACTTAGAGTAGTAACACGTGTATGTTACTACTCTATGTTACTATCTCCACAGTGGGTAGTAACATATATGTTGTGTCATGCATCATTTCATTTATTAGGTAATAGACTTATCTTTTCTTGATATGTGTGATGTTACAGTAACTAGCTATGTTACTATATGTCTCTCTTTCTTTATTAATTACATGCCACATCATTTATTTTGCCTAGATAAATGTGATGTTACCATCTATGTTACTCCCACTGTGAGTAGTCTTACTCAACTCACTAGATCATTGATGGCGCGCGTTGCTGCGCCAGTCCACTTTACACTTTAATGTTAGGGATTGATGCAATTATATGGACCCAAATCAAATACTCATCAAGTTAAATTTAGTTAATAGGGCTGCTTGCATGGCGTAGCTTTACAATGCCAAATTCAAAGTTGTAATGCTATATACTGAGAACTTTCCCTTGAGTTGAAGATAGAATAGACCAATCGATTCAGGAAAGAAAATCACTTATCAATATGAGTATTTACTCGATTAACAAACTTGACAGCATTACTTGAGATACAATTTGCAATGTCCAGAAATCAAATGCCTAACTCAAACAGAAATTTCTCATGCCCTAGATCATACATTGATAGCTTTATGTCACACATGAGCATATTTTCCACAACTACATGATACGCAGGGAAGCAGATTTATTAGTGGAAATTCCCTGTGTTGGGACCCAATGTATATGCATGCATGTATATGTGCCTGTAATGATAATGATATATTTTCATATGTTAATGGTGGAGTGATATTAGCTACTTGGGCAAAGAATTGCAGTTCATCAGTTATGGTGAGCGTTGGGTAAACACAAGGTACATGTGCATATATATACTTCCGGCAACAGATGTATGTTGTAGGTATATAAATTATATTTGAAAACCAAGACTATTACCTCTAGCGACTCCATGTTTGAACATAGATATGATAATAGCCCTCTCAGTGGGTTGTTTCTTAGCATCTCAACCAACATGGGAGTAAGTATGTCTCTTCTTGCATTGAAAGCTAGATCATTTGAATTAGGGAAATTTTAACATGCCAATGTGGCCATTATGTATACTACTGTGTTGGAAGAAGATATGGATTTATAATGAAATTTAAATCATCATAAGCATTCCTGTCTACAATATTAAAATATCTAAACTCGCATGCTTAAAAGCTAAAGAGAAAAAATGGGAGACATGACCTACCAACATAACATTTTTTTTCTTTTGCAAAATACTATTGGAGAAATGAAAAAGTAACACACGTATTCTAAATGTCCTTGAATAAACCGACAAATGAGATGAATTACTGACATGTAGACACAAAATTTACAATTTTCTGAAAGCAATAGTAGAAACATTCAAGAGGCAGTCAAAAAATTAAAGGTATATTCTTTGTGTAACTAATTCATGATGTGCAATGTGTGCCATCATGATGATCAGATGATAAGTACAAAAAATAACATGAATGTGAGGACCTGCACAAGAGTGGGTCATTCAGAATCTTGCGCAGAGGAGCAAGTCGCCGATAAGTTAGCATGAAGAAAATGAGAGTCTAACATGGAGATAAAGGAAATCAGTTGACGAAAAGCAAGAGACCTACTTTGTCGAGAAATAGAGAACTAAATTCAAAGCCTTCATCTTACTTTTTTGAAATTATAGGAAAAGCTGAACCAATTGATCTATTGATAGTAATAGTGCAATTATGTAATGACAGAGGAGAATACCAAAAACATATCCTCTCTTTTTTTGTGAACATAATATCGTCTTATATATTATAATCTCTTCAATGAAAAAGACCATCCTCACTACTCATGATATATTGACAGATCCACTTTAGTACTTGGACCTAATAATTTTCCTATAAAGAACACGTGTCTGTGACTTTGTGCTCAAAATTCCTATCAAATGGTTGACATTCTGATTGTTGTGGAATGCTAATCCTAGGCACTCGGAAAAGACAAATCCAACGTTCCAAACCAGCAGAGAACACTGATTATATCCAAGATAAAGGGAAGAGAATGATCTGTACCAGCGGACTCCATCGAATGTTGGCATGCACCCCTGTTTCCTTGCCGATTTATGCTTGTAGAGGCAAACCTAGGTCGCTCAAAACGATCTTTCCTTAAGGCTCGAGCCGCATGCTGCCACAAAGTGGAGACCAACCCTGCTACACTAGTCTGAAAGCCGAGTAGTGGACCCCCACGCCACTAGATCTAGGAGAATTCAGATGCTAAACTAAACATTATCAACTTTACTACAGGATTACGCCTCAAGGAGACAAGGAAGAACATACTATTTATTATCTGAACAATGCTGATTGCTGAAGTATCTCTACGTACCCCTGAGCGATAGAACCAGGAGAGGATGGATTCGCTGAACTGGTCGGCGTTGGCGTGGGAGCCGCAGCTGCCCCACCGCTCCTGCACTGCCACCTGCAGCGCGGTCCACTGCGCGAACACCAACCTGATGGCCTCTCCAAGTGTCGGCCTCGCATCGGTGGAGATCGGAGCCATGGCACCGTCGGATGTGGCAATGGTGTCGTGCCTCACTGGTCTGAGAGTGGAGCCCCTCTCTGCTGCTGCTGGTGAAGGAAGACAACGGCGGCTGGTCAACATCATGGGAGGCGTGAAGATCCATCGGCGGCTGCGAGGAGAATGGAAGGATTTGCTACCCCTTCGATTGTTGGGGAACGTAGTAATTTCAAAATTTTCCTACGCACACGCAAGATCATGGTGATGCATAGCAACGAGAGGGGAGAGTGTGATCTACGTACCCTTGTAGATCGACAACGGAAGCGTTAGCACAACGTGATTGATGTAGTCGTACGTCTTCATGGTTCGACCAATCCAAGCACCGTTACTCCGGCACCTCCGAGTTCTTGGCACACGTTCAGCTCGATGACGATCCCCGGGCTCCGATCCAGCAAAGCATCGGGGAGGAGTTCCGTCAGCACGACGGCGTGGTGACGATCTTGATGTTCTACCGTCGCAGGGCTTCGCCTAAGCACCGCTACAATATGACCGAGGTGGAATATGGTGGAGGGGGGCACCGCACACGGCTAAGGAACGATCACGAAGATCAACTTGTGTGTCTAGAGGTGCCCCCCTGCCCCGTATATAAAGGAGCAAGGGGGAGGGGGAAGCCGGCCTAGGAGGGGGCGCGCCAAGGGGAGTCCTACTCCCACCGGGAGTAGGACTCCTTCCTTCCTTGTTGGAGTAGGAGAAGGGGAAAGAGGGGGAGAGGAAGAAGGAAAAGGGGGCTGCGCCCCTTGTCCAATTCGGACCAGAGGGGGGGCGCAGGCCTCTTTCCTTTTGACATCTCTCCTCTATTCCCGTATGGCCCAATAAGGCCCATATACTCCCCGGCGAATTCCCGTAACTCTCCAGTACTCCGAAAAATACCGAATCACTCGAAACCTTTCCGATGTCCGAATATAGTCGTCCAATATATAGATCTTTACGTCTCGACCATTTCGAGACTCCTCGTCATGTCCCCGATCTCATCCGGGACTCCGAACTCCTTCGGTACATCAAAACTCATAAACTCATAATATAACTGTCATCGAAACCTTAAGCGTGCGGACCCTACGGTTCGAGAACAATGTAGACATGACCGAGACATGTCTACGAAGATCTTTATCGGTCAGACCGCATAACAACATACGTTGTTCCCTTTGTCATCGGTATGTTACTTGCCCGAGATTCGATCGTCGGTATCTCAATACCTAGTTCAATCTCGTTACCGGCAAGTCTCTTTACTCGTTCCGTAATACATCATCTCACAACTAACTCATTAGTTGCAATGCTTGCAAGGCTTATGTGCATTACCGAGAGGGCCCAGAGATACCTCTCCGACAATCGGAGTGACAAATCCTAATTTCGAAATACGCGAACCCAACATGTACCTTTGGAGACACCTGTAGAGCTCCTTTATAATCACCCAGTTACGTTGTGACGTTTGGTAGCACACAAAGTGTTCCTCCGGCAAACGGGAGTTGCATAATCTCATAGTCATAGAAACATGTATAAGTCATGAAGAAAGCAATAGCAACATACTAAACGATCGGGTGCTAAGCTAATGGAATGGGTCATGTCAATCACATCATTCTCCTAATGATGGGTCATGTCAATCACATCATTAGGAGAATGATGTGATCCCGTTAATCAAATAACAACTCTTTTGTTTATGGTTAGGAAACATAACCATCTTCGATTAACGAGCTAGTCAAGTAGAGGCATACTAGTGACACTCTGTTTGTCTATGTATTCACACATGTATTATGTTTCCGGTTAATACAATTCTAGCATGAATAATAAACATTTATCATGATATAAGGAAGTAAATAATAACTTTGTTATTGCCTCTAGGGCATATTTCCTTCATCGATGTCCTTAACCTAAACTGAAGCGACGTCGCACACCAGCTAATTGGTGGGCTATTCTTTCACCAACCACTAAATGGGCTGCCTGGCCCAATCAACCAGAGGCCATCGATTTTTCCACCGGAATAGCCTCCCTAGGACACCTGGCCCATTAATTACGGGATTAGATAATCATCTGACGGCCAGCGGCGACCCAAAACACACATCCGATGGCCAGAAACTTGATGGTCTGGGAGGGCAGGGATTGTGCTCAGTTTTAATATATCTAAATTGGGATCTGTCGATGGTTATATTCTTGGTTAAAGATCATACTTACTACTAAATTGACATAGTAAGCAACGCCGACCATAAAAGGAATAAAAAGATTGGAACATAAAGACCTCGAACCAAATGATGCATGGCCTTTTTGTTTCTTAAAGAAAAAAGGTTTTCATTATATATATATATATATATATATATATATATATATATATATATATGACTTACCAAATTTTTTTATTGCCCTAGTATCTACGTAAGAATAAGGCTGTTGACGGAGTTTTGAATATCGCCTCCAATTTCTCTATTTATGTGATTCCTTGTATAAAGTTGGCAGGGCGGTTGGGAGGTGGAAGTGCGGTGCTTTTTCCATTCTCCCAGACAAACATGACCATTCACATGGCTGGTATGTCATCTGGGTTTTCTTGGACACACATGAATGCGCCTGGTGAACAAGTATCCATGATAGATGAGTCGGCCAATTCTTCTGCCTTTTCTTCCTTCCACATATACCTTGTTTGGGACAATCAAAAACATGAAAGGTATGGTTTTTTGATTAAGTTGTCAAAAGGAAAAATTTGTCGAAACCTTGATATTATTATAAATTGAAAGTTAAGAGAAACCTTGAGTGAACTCACATAAATTGAGAGGCTAGGAACACTCAAGGTTTGATTGTTGGAGTTTCTCCTTATACCAGTTACGATCTCTAGTAGTAACACGCCAAAGCTGTAGACGTCAGACTTAGTAGAGAAGGCGCCTTCCTTTCCATTCTCAGGGGCCATATAGACACTAGTTGAAAATTCATATATAAAGAGTTAGCAAATAGAGTTAAATTTGGTGACAAGTTAGAATGAGCTAGTTGTTCACGAGGTTATTCATTATGTTCCACAACGCGTTGGGTATTTGCATTTTACAGGTTTCACCAAAGGTTCTCGCCATATCGAAATCAGCTATCTTGGGTTTCATATTTGCGTCTAACAAAATATTTCTGGCTTTGAGATTCCTATCGGTTATGGCCATGATTCTTTGTGAAGATACAAAAGTCACCACGACCACTTTAATTATCCTAAACCTTTTTAGCCCGTCCAATAATATATTTTTTTGATATACAAAAACGAATATAAGCAAAAATGTTTTTGAGTTTCTTCAAAAACCATGGTGCGTTATATGAATATGTACCCCAAAAACATAGCATACAAGCTCTTTTTAGCCATATACTTCATATATCAAGAGTTTCCTCCCCACAACACCCAACAAGTCGAATCAGGTTTCTATGCTGCAATTTGGCAAGTACAATTACTTCATTCTATTGTGCCTTGTTGAGATTCTGCACTTAGTCTCTTCTCGACAACTTCTTGACCACCTAGTATTTCATATAAGAACATAATGGTACTAATATTTGAGTTTATTACATAAACAAATTATTTCGCCCTATTTAGAAGAAACTAAATATGTTTACATTGGATGATTCCGAGCCTACCCAATCATGCATGTTTCGGAGAAATTGCGGGTTACAAAGGCTGAAAGGCAATTTCTTCTAATATAACAAATATGAATTCTTGACCGGGGGATGGTTTTTATCCAACATACACATGTCATCCAATCTAACATTTTTGTGCTTTCTCCATTTTATGTTCTTGCCTGCTCCCACATTGTTAGTAATTTCCCCTCCATTTTATGTTCTATGGTGGATTTTAATGACACAAAATGAAGTATCAAGGGGATACAAATACAATGAGCACACACACCCAACCTCTTCATAATTAAGATGCACACAATCAACACTAACGTAAACACACAAAATCACGCCGGAAAAGAGCAAAGACATAAAAGGCCGAAGCTCTGTCGACGCAGAGGAAAAAGAGCAGGGGAAAAACTCTGAAGCGGTCAAAACAACGATCGACGAATTAGAACAATGACCCTCCTTACCAACCCTCTTCTGAAATCATAAAGACAACGAGAAAGGTTCTCAAGTAGCAATGCCTCTAGGAAAGGAATAACTATCAAGCGTTATTTTCGCCGGATCCAACCACCAAAGGTCAAATCATGGGTTTTCACCTTGAAGATAAGGTTCGAGCAAATCCAACCGTTGCCTTCAACAAGGAAATGACGAAAAAACAACGCCATTGCCATGTTTAACAAATTAGCATCAGACCTTGGGTTTTCACCCAGGAGCTCTAGATCGGTTACTCGAGAAGCATCACCAAAACCGAAGTCATCATGTGTTATCGCCACCTCTTTCTGCGGTACCAGCAGCTACATGTGTAGCATGGTCCTAACATGAGGTTCCACACAAGTGAAGACCATGCCCGCATAAGAAGGCAATCAAATTGCAACAAGTTCCAGTTGCCACCAGAGCTCCGAAACGACGAAGGTCGTCATTGCACATGCGACAAAAGATGGCAACGAAGGAAGGTCATCGGCACCACCAAAATTCCAACTGGGGACACTCGGACAGTCCCACACTATCCTCATGCTCTACTGCCCCGTCTGTGGTGGCAGAATTGGTCAGCAAATCATACTTGTCATTGCAGTCGAATCTGAAGGTTGAAGACTCCAGCCAGTTGCAACAACTGCCTAGCAGCATAGGACAATGACACCATCCTGCGCCCAAGCGGAGGACCGCCTCATTGGGATGCAGATGGTTGCCGTTGCTGCTCGGTTACCTGTAGATGGGATTGCGGCCACTGGTACCTCACCACTGAATATTCTCGGCTCAGTCAAAAACGCCACCGCCACCGCTGCGCAGCCATACCCTCTACCTCAAGTCATTGCTTATAGATAGCATCTCGCTGCCGAAGGCTACCAGAGTAGAGATCCCTCCACCGTTTCCTTCATCAACTAGTGTCGGGATTTAGCAGCGAGGTGAAGGGAGGACGGAGAGGTAGGAGATTGTGGCTGTGGGGAAGATAAGAAAGAAAAAGTTCCATTTGAACCCTATAAATGTTGCACGTCTGTCACCATGGCAATAATTGGCAATTGATTGAGAATGGGAGGTTGCAACTACTACGATTGATGAAACATACCTTTGAGTTCCAAGGAATATGCATATGAGTATCAGAAAAGTGCCTCCTAAAATTGGCAACATTATCCTCGTTGCATTGCTCTTTGTCCTTTTACCTTTTTAAATTGGGAGCACTTGCATCAAGCCTCGGTGGTTTACATTCCAAAAATGCTTTGACGAATGAGGCCTACTCGTTTTTGGAATAATGGAAAATTGCTTCAGAGTATAGTTGAGTCTTGAGACAACTTGAGAGTGTATCGGAGTTGACATTGTGGCTGTCCGTGTCAGAGTTGGGATGCCACAGTAACTGTTGACTAGGCTGGCTAGTGACTGAAACATTAAGCTATACATGGAGTAGTCAGACCTAGATACAATTTACCAGTAAACGGCAATGTGTGCTTCCGCTGTAAATGTCACTATGCGTAGTTTGGTACTCCCTCCGTCCTAAAAACAGTGTCGCTGACTTAGTACTAAAGTTGTATCGAATCAGCAACGCTTATATTGGACACAGGAAGTATTTATCTTCCTCATCTAACCACCTAATCACTTGTATCCAATGTAAAGGTCACCTTCATTGAAGTGTTTTTCTTCAAAGTCCCTCCTCATTTAAGCAGTATCTTAATATATATTTTTTGTAAATGAGACTATCAAGGTCTCTTCAGTTGGGCTAGTGGCGGGTCTTGGGTGACTTGGTGTCAAGGTCTTGGATACCGGGGCGGCGGCCCTGGTGGTAGTGGCACGACGCTCATGGGCAGAGCCCCTGCCTCGGTGCTGCCCAGTTGCGACGGCCATGTGGGCGGCGTGCTAGCCTGGGTGTGGCGCTCGGTGGCGGTGACTGTTGGCCAGGATGAAAATCTGCTCTATCTTCGGACGGACCTTCTTGAAGGCGTCATCGCGGCTCTCATTGCCCATCGTGTTGCTCCAGGGGAAACTCTTATCCTCGGATCGGGTGGTGGCGGCACTCCGGTGTCGTATCCTTCCTGAAAGCGCCGCCTTGAAGCCCACGGTTCGTCATATGCGGTTTCACTTCTTCGCGGTGGCGTGTGCACAGTGGAAGCCCCCGGCTGCTCTTGTAGTGCTAGGAATTGTGTTGCTGTGCTCATCGCCTATGTATCATGCCTTGGGTGTGTGTGCGCGCGCGTGTGTTGTGGGAGTGTGCGTTTGTACCGGGTGCTATTGATCACTGCTTTATATATAAAGCGGGGTGAAAGCCTTTTTCGGTAAATGAGACTGTCATGCAGACAAAAAACGGAAGATAAAACATATTAAAAGATAACGACTACTAGGCAACACATGAAATATCACTATTTTCTTTTCTTTTTTACAGAATGTCATCACTATTTTGTTGAGTCATACATTTTACAGTAGTGTTAAATTCATAGATTTTCCTTCGAGAGCAGTTCGATGAGTCTAAAAATAGGATTTATTTCATCTGCCCTCTATCTCAGTAAGAGTAAAACTGTTCACGGAAGTTTGAATATCATTTCTGATTTGATCCATTTCAGCACTTCGTCGCGCAAAGCAGGCAGGGCGATTGGGGGCTGTAAGTGTGGTGCTTCCGTTCTCTAGGACAAACACCACAGATGACATGAGCGGCCTATCGTCAGGGTTCTCTTGGACACACAATAGCGCTACATGGACGCAAAGTAAAACTTCATCGGGTGAAGTATCTATGATGGATGAGTCAGGCAACTCCTCAGTCTTGTCTTCCTTCCACATATTCCATGACTGAAATAACCAAGAACATCGATCATATCTATTTAAAATGTCTGTGTCAAAAGATGCTTCAGATATTGGATGCACTTCTGGAAATGAAAGTTAAAGGAAGTCGTGTGTACTCACGTAAACTGTGAGGCTAGGGAATCCCATGGTTTGACTAATGGAGTTTCTCCTTATACCAGTTACAACCTCCAGTAGTAACACGCCAAAACTGTACACGTCGGACTTGGTAGAGAAGACTCCTTCCATTGCATACTTAGGAGCCATGTAGCCACTATTTTGATCATTTCAAGTGTAAGATTGAATTTATTGAAAAATTAATATGAGTTTTTTAGTGGGTACTCACTATGTTCCAACAATGCGTTGGGTATTTGCATTTTCTTCATTATCACCAAAGATCCTCGCCGTACCAAAATCAGCTATCTTGGGTTTCAAATTTGCACCAAGCAAAACATTTCCAGCTTTCAGATCTCTATGAATTATAGTGAACCTTGAGTCTTCGTGAAGATATAGAAGTCTCCTTGCAATCCCTTTGATTATACGGAATCTTGTCGCCCAGTCCAACATCAGTTTTCTTGACTCATCTAACAGAAGAAACAACTGTAATAAAAAAAATTGAGTTGAATTAGAAATGATGGTTTGTTATTACAATATGTACCAAAAAGGGTAGAATCTAAGCTCTTATTAGGTAGATACTCGTATATCAGGAGTTTTTCATCTCCCTCGCTGCAACATCCAAGAAGTCGAACCAAGTTTCTATGTTGCAATTTGGCAATTAGAATCACTTCATTCCTAAATTCTTTTGTTCCTTGTCGAGAATCTCTACTTAGTCTCTTGATTGCAACTTCTTGACCACCTAACATTCCCTATAGAAATGTAATGGAATCTTAGATTTAAATTTGCTATATGAAAAAATTAGCTCTCATGACTAGAATGAATATTAGGAAAGAGCATAGAGTTACCTTGTATACTTTACCAAAACCTCCCTTTCCAATCATGCAGGTTTCAGAGAAATCTTGGGTTGTGAGGGCAATTTCTTCTAGTTTTATGAATGGAAATGCTTGATCATAGTGAGGGTTTTCTTCTTCACATTCGTCAGAGATACCCATACCATCCGATCTTATCTTATTTGGATTTCTCCAATTTTTGTTCTTTCCTGTTCCTATAATGTTAAAAGTCACTTCCCCTAATAATATAGTTATATTTTACTTCATATAACTATTGAGGTATGCATAGTTTTCCCTAATTTGCAAACTCATGGAATTAGAGGAAATAATCCAGGAGGCGCGTCTACATAGTCCCCCCACCCACCCACCCACTCCCTTGGAACAAAAACCAGACACAGCCATAGTGACAGCAGCTGTGTGACAAGATGTTTCTCTTGTTTTTAACCTCTTTAACAAGCAATATCACCCTTTATTAGAAAAGGTGGTTGAAACCCCCAGCCTGAATATGGAAAGCGGCAAGACAACAATGTGATTTATCTAACATGTGGAATCCATATTATCTACTACTAGATTACATTTTATCATTAGATCACTCCAAACAGTAGCTGAACCATGCTCTAAACTATCTAAAATTTATAATCTAAGGATATATTGTGGTAGTAGATGACGTAGTCCAAGTTCGGCCGGGAAAATGTGCTCTCTCATAATCTGGGCAAATATAACATTTTACTAAAAGGAGTATACTAAACATACCTCTGAATTTTAACCATGCAAGGGAGATGCATACGAGTACCAGAACACTAGAGCCTAAAATTGGCAGCACAATCCGCACTGCATTGCTCTTTATTCTTTTACCTGTGCAATAAATACATATACAAGAAAATATGATTTAACTATTTCTTAGTTGACTAAGAAATAAATTGTTCTAAGTCATCACTAACAGCCATTGAATTTTAACATCATATGAAGTACGAAAGGGACAAGAAGATCTTCATCCGAAGGCTATTAGTATGGACCGAGAAATGACTATTGCTAGCAACAAAGCAATGGTCACAGTGAATGATAGAGCTAGAAGCTTGTTATTGAGAACTAAACAAGTCATAGAAAGAGAGAAATGAAAAAACCAATAGGAATAAGAGGGAGAAATTAAGAACTGGTACCAGTTGTTGCATCCATGCTTGCACGCCGGAGATAGAGAGTCTCACCGCCGAGCTCCCCCACCTTTCCTGTGTCAACTAACTCCTCGTTGCACACCAAGCACCTCGTCACATCCCCTCCAGACCTGCTGCTGCTCAGGTTGGCAAACGCGTATGCCACAGAGGAGCAATTGCGGCTGCACTCCTCCGCGCACTCCTCGAACTTAATCCTGCCCCCACCTATAAACAGAAACCTGTCAGGCGACTTCATCCCCGGCAAGGCCACGAAACCGTCACCACACCCTCGCAGTGCCTCCTTCCGTCGGCACCCTGCCGAGAATTTTCCACTGGTCCACTCCTCTGTGCTAGTCGGCTCAAAGCCATCAAGGCATTTGCATGTTGGCACGATGGGTGCCGCAGCCGTCTCGTCACAGTAGCCATACGGGCCGCAGTAACTGTAGCGGTCGCACTCAGCAGACGGAAACTTATAAAGGATAACCCATGTTGATGTCCTGCTGCTCCAGCTTTGGAGCTCATAGCCTCATACTGACCATATATAGTATGTTAGCACAAACCTGGTGCGTGGGGCGCCTTCAGAGAGACTATAAGTGACATATGTTTCATCGTCATTGTCGACGAAGGCCACTGGCATTCGTGACAGCCCCAAGTTGTAGTTGGTGTAGGCTCATCACTAGGTATCCTGTCCAGGGGGCGCTGCGAGCCACCAAGTGATCCCCGTCCCATAGGAATACTTGGAGGGATCTGTTCGGGTCGCTGCCATAGGAGAAGCGTGCCCCTCCGAGGGGACACCAGACAGCCGGTGGTGCCGCGTGTGCTATTCTTTATCTGTTGCTTCATGCCAGGGAGGAATGTGTCTGTGCCGTGGTGGAAGCTCTGCCACTGCATAGTGCCATTTGACGACTGAATGACGAGATTGCCAGTGTTCAGAAGCACTGCCATCGAGGTAGAAGATCCCAAGCCAGTGGCCACGTTGGTCGTCCAAAGGACACGACGGCCACCATTACCATTGGAGAGAACCAGATTAGAGGTATTGGTGAGGGAGACCATTGGTGGAGAGGAAGAGGTGTCGGTGGCCGGGGTTTCTCGGTTGGCGACCCACACGACCGTAAGCTCACGGATGCCGTGTACCATATGCCTAGGTACAGACTGGACGTTGTTAAATTGGAGGGGTTGAAGAAGCCAAAGGCAAATCCACCATCACTGGAGACGATGGTGGCTTCCAGGGAGAGCGGCTCGCTGGGGACAAGCCGGTCCTCGGAAGCACTCAACTGCAGGAAGAGAAGGATCATGACAACGGTGCAGGTGGTGAGAGCCGGCCAATCCATGATCGGTCAGGCTAAAATCTTAGTGCTAATTAAGGCCCAGCTAACTCTTGCTAGGCTAAGTGGGGATAAGTACATAGTTGTACTAGTCCTTGGTCTACAAGCAAGCGATGCCTAATTTGACTAAGCAGCATCCACGAGTGTTGGACTGCGGAAGGAGACGATTGAATAACGCAAAGTTCTTGTACTTCTGGTAGCTGAGAGTTGACATCTCAGCTGTCCACGTCGGGAGTTGGGATGCCACCGTCACTGCTGACTGGTCAGACTAGTGACTGGAACATTAGGTTACACGGACAGCTTTTGTCTATGGGAAACGTTTCACGACGGGGCACCGGCCGAAGCTTTGGCCGGTCGCGTCTATGCGTGAACGTACCAAGCGACACGTAGGATGGGGGAGGGGGGGGGGCGCCCACGTGCGTCTTCTCCCTCCTATTTCTCTTCTTCCCGTCGCTCGTCTCTTTCTCTTCCCGCTGCCATGGTCAACATTCGCCGGCCGGAGGCCTCACAGGGCGCCACCGCCATGGGAATCAGCCGATCCGGCTGCCCTCGGCCAGATCTGCTCGGACCCGACCACGTCTGAGCTGCAACCCACCACGCGGAGCTGCAACCGTTGAACCTTTTTCCTCCCGGAACGGCACCGCGGCGATGATGGCCATGGGTAGGCATGGGAGCTCGGCGGAGCAGCAACAAGTAGCTGTGAAAATGGTTGCAGCAAATTCCAACGCCGTTTGTAGCAAAACCAACTATGGTTACAGCAAAACGACGTCATCTTCATCGCGGGATTCACAGCTAAGACAATTAGTTTGAGGATTTTTTCATTGCCGGTTGTAGCTTTTGTCACCGCCGGTTGTAGCTTTTCGTTTGTCGTCCATGGCTTACGGCTCCACGGTTGAAGCTTTTTTCATCACCGGATGAAGATTTTTTCATCGCCGGTTGTAGCTTTTCTTTGGTCGTACATAGTTTTCCGTTGTATGAGTTGAAACTTTTTTTCATAGCCGGTTAAAGCTTTTTTTGTCAGCGATTGTAGCTTTTTCCATCGTCGGTTGCAGCACCGGGCATCTCCCCTGGCGCTCGATTTTTTTGTTGCAAACTGGATATGAGCGTGCGGCAAGCACACCAGTGAGCTCCGGTCGTCGCCACCGGAGCTGCAGCGGTGGCCATGGAAGCTACAACCGCAGGGGTGGGCTGTTGCATGGGGCGAAACCAGTGACGAGGACGGACGCCGAGGACTTGGACCGGCGACCAGGGCGGCCGGGAAAGATGGCCGGCGAGGACGGCGACCAGGGACGAGGAGGGTAGGCGAGGGAGGGGCCGCGACGAGGGGGAACGCGTGCGGCCGGCGAGACGGGGTTCGCGAGAGGTAGACGACACTCGTTACGCGCTCGCGAGAGAAAGACGACGACCTGATTGGATAAAGATCCAACGGCTCGGGACGGGCCGATCTGACGGCTAAGGTGCGACCGGCGCCTAGCATCGTTTGTCTATCAACACTTCAACAGTCACCATCATTCGGGACTCTTCTTATGCAAATGGAGCAGCGACAGTATATATATACTCCCTCCATTTTTATTTACTCCGTATATTAGAGTTGACTGAAGTCAAACTTCCTAAAGTTTGACCAAGTTTATAAAAAATATATAAATATTTACCATAACAAATCTATATGATGTGGAAGTACATTAGATAATTAATCTAATGGTGTTGATTTGTTATTGTGTATGTTAATATTTTTGTCTATAAACTTTGTCAAAGTTTATAAAGTTTAACTTTGACCAAAAGCTAATATGCGGAGTAAATAAAAACGGAGGGAGTACAAAGTGATTTTTGTGATATTTTAATATTTTATATAGGCAACGTGTCAGCCTATACTATATTTGGAAAAATACTCGCAGATGTTATCATGCTGAGATCAGTCGTGAAACATTACAAAAACAAATAGACAGCTAATCTTTCTCTAGGGGAACAGGCAGCTAATCATAATGCTCTTCAGGTAAATAAAAACGTCCTGCGCGGGTGAAATCCCCAAATCCCAGAGAAATCCTTCTCCCTCCTCCGCGTTCATTCCTCTTCCATCTATCTGGCTGGGTGGCTAGTTCACTTCTGCATATTCGATATGTCCCACTGCTGACTAGGACGGAAATGTGGGCTCCTTTCTGCCTAATTCTTACTTCGTCAAATCAGCCCAGAAGCTGCAGATCCACGTCAGTAAAATGCTTGTCATACACTAAATGTCACGCTCTAACTTTGTCAAACCCCGTTGTTCTAGCATGCTTATGTATATTTTTGAAACACCCGGCACAATATAGAGGCACACGCTGAACCACAACCCCCTCCCCACGCGCACAGCGCTTACGGAAGATTACAGTCATGAAAAGTGAATGTTAACAAAATCACCAAAAACGTATTAGGGTCGAGGGAATGTCACCTCCTGATGAAACAATAATGTACTGTACTTTAAGAAGACACATGGACCATCAGACCGGCGGAGGTTCAAGGGAGTGCTCATTTTTGGCGAGTGCTCATTTGTTGAACTAGGATTGGTGCTATTTCGTCCATAGTTGTTCGTTGATTTAGCTTAACTAACTCTGTCGCAGAAAGTATAAAATATTTTTCGCTTCATCAGTACACACACAAAATTTATGATAAAATAAATCTGAATTCAAGCACCAGTGCATCATGCTACATACAAATTAGCGGGGATAAAATAGAATTGTCACTCGCGTGGTAATTCCATCTAAATCAAGGAAGTTTGTAATATGTATTGTAGAAAAGAAATTTAGTAGTACAGAAATCGACCATAAAAGATATGCAGATCAATATTGTACAATAACATCAGTGAAGGGACTAACATCACAACCCCTTGTGCTGATGCGCGTCGTGGCGCGTTGCAGCCTGAAAATGCCGACATTAATCAGTTTTGATTGCAATCTTGCTCCTTTGTGAACTGTCCTAGCACAGCCATGGTGCCGTCGTGCGGAAAAGATGGATATAAGATTAGAAACCACATCCGACTTCCAGGATTTGACGAGCAGACCTGTCACTAGTGGGCCGAATGAACAAGTACGTGGGTTTCACTCTTCAAGGTAAACACAAATGTACATTTCTAATAAGAAGGAAAGCAACTCCCTACCTAATTAATCCATTGAGTCATTTTGCTGTTATGTTGTCAGTTTGAAAGTTCATGATATTATCTAAGTTTTTTTTTTCTTCCCATATCAGCAGGGCAACAAAATGAAATACAATAAAAATTTGGAAGATATTTCACTGGGAAAGGCGCTGCGACATGTCTAAATAAAATAATAGTTGTTTCATCTACCCTCAATCTCAGTGAGAGTAAAACTGGTCCTGGAGTTCAGGATATCATCTCTAATTTGCTCCATTTCTGCACTTCGTCGTGTAAAGTAGGCAGGGCAAGTAGGGGGTGGAAGTGTGCTGCTTCCGTTCTCTAGGACGAACACAACGGACGACATGAGTGGCCTGTCATCTGGATTGTCCTGGACACACATGAGTGCTACATGGATGCAAATCAAAACTTCATCCAGTGAACAAGTATCCATGATATATGTGTCCACCAAATCCTCTGTCTTTCCTTCCCTCCACATATTCCATGACTGAAACAAGAAAAAGTATCAAAAAGAATCTTCAAAAACTTGATCTATTTCTAAATTTGGGAACTTCATAGAACTCTTGTGGGCACTTACATACACAATGAGGCTCGGGAAGCCCATGATGTGACTATTGGAGCTTCTTTTTATACCAGTCACAACCTCAAGTACTAGCACACCAAAGCTGTAGACATCGGACTTGGTGGAGAAGACACCTTCCATTGCATATTCTGGGGCCATGTATCCACTGTGTGACCATTGCATTCACATTATTAGAACTTGATTGCAAGTTTACATGGTCTATATAAGCTGAAAAGGTTACTCACTATGTTCCCACAACACGTTGGGTGCTTGCATCTTGTTGGTTATTTCCAAAGATCCTCGCCATACCGAAGTCTGCTATCTTCGGTTTCATCTCTGCATCTAGCAAAACATTTCCGGCTTTGAGATCCCTATGAATTATAGTTAGTCTTGAATCTTGGTGGAGATACAGAAGTCCCTTTGCAACCCCTTTGATTATATTAAACCGTGATGTCCAATCCAACATCATTCTTCTTGAATCATCTGTACATCAAATAAACGTGAATTAATTTGCTTTGGATTGTTTCGTGAAATTGTGGATTGTTACTAAAATATGTACCAAAAAGGGTAGCATCTAAGCTTTTGTTAGGAAGATACTCATAGATCAGCAACTTTTCATCTCCCTCCCCACAACATCCGAGAAGTCGAACCAAGTTTCTGTGTTGCAATTTGGCAATTAAAATTACTTCATTCCTGAATTCCTTTGTTCCTTGTTGAGAATCACTACTTAGCCTCTTGACAGCAACTTCTTGCCCACCTAATAATACCTAAAAAGTTTAATGGGAAATTAGACCCTGTTTTTAAATATGAACAACTTCTGATTTTAGAATGAACTATCGGAATGTACCAAATGATCAAGTTACCTTGTAGACCTTTCCAAATCCTCCCTGTCCAATCATACATGTCTCAGAGAAATTGTTTGTTGCTAGAGAAATTTCCTCGAAACTTACAAATGGAAATTCATGATCATGTGGAGAGTTTCCTTCCCCTGGTTCATAAGAGGTACTTATACCATCAAATGTACGCGTCTTGTGTTTTCTCCACTTTGTGTTCTTGCCTGCTTGCAGAATGTTATAATTATTTCTCGTCTCGTGAGTGTATGATTGACATAAAAAGGAAATGTTATATTTCACCAGTAGAACATTCTCTTGTGGACCAGAAACCAAATCAAATAACTTGATAGGCGCTTATGTCAGCGTGGAAGATGGTATACATGACAAAATGATGCCCGCCTAATGTCTAAATTGAGGTTGGCGTGCTACAAGAACAACATTTTCTCCCTAGACACCTCCTCTCTAGTTTATGCCATCCTCTCCCCAAGCAAACATTTGAAGTTTTGAACACAAGTATCCTTGAGTTCATATTACCATGACGAGCTATTATTCCAGATTGCCCATTGTGGTTATACGATTGACACATTGGCTAAGTCACACTCGAAACCACTTAATGGATTATTTGGTATTGTTCAGTGATTTATAAGATTTTTGTCCGATATTACAATACAATAGTATACAAACTTATAGTTCAGGGCCGAATGAACTTTCACATGAGGAAAAACTGTATACGTACCTTTGAATTTTAGCCATGCCACAAAAATGCATAGGACTGCCACAACAGCCGTTCCTAAAACTGCCAGTACAATGATAGCTGCAGTGCTCTTTGTCTTCTTACCTGTGCAATGCACAAATACCATAAAAAGGCAAGTGAATGATCTAATCATGACAGTGTGTTGGTATAGACAAAATAACAAGAAATAGGGAGAAAATTTGGCACCAGATGCTGCATCTAAGCCTGCAAGCCGGAGATATAATGTGGTGCTGCCAAGTCCTTCGCCGAACTTCCCAGTGTCAATCAACTCCCCCGCCCACACCAAGCACCTTGTCACGTTTCCTCCAGACCTGCCACTGTCCAGGTTGGCGAATGCGTGCGCCACACAGGAGCAATTGCGGGTGCAGTGCGCCGCACACTCCTCCATTGTGCTCATGTTCCCTCCAGCAAACATGAACTTGTCTGGCGCTTTCATCTCCATCAAGGCCAAGAAGCCGTCACCGCATCCGTGCAATGCCTCCTTTCGCTGGCACCCTGCCGAGAACCTACCAGCCGCCCACTCATCAGTGCTTGCTGGCTCGAAGCCATCAAGGCACTTGCATGTCGGCATGGGCGTTGCTGTCTGGTCACAGTAGCCATACGGACCACAGAAGCCATACCGGTTGCACTCAAGGGATGGCCACTTGGCGAGGATAACCCATGATGAGGAATTGGTACTCCAGCTCTGGAGCTGGTAATCTCCAGAGTAGGTCACCACATACCTCGTGCGTGGCGCGCCAGCAGAGACTGTGTAAGTGGTGTAGATCTCCTCCTCGTTGTCGACGATGGCCATGTAGATGATGACGGACAAGCTGCCGTTAACCTGCTGGTATTGGTGCTTGCCTTTCACCAGGTACCCTGTCCATGGCCCTCTACGGGCTAGCGGGCGGGCCCCATCCCAGAGGAATAACTGGAGGAGCGTGTCCGGGTCGCCTCCGTAGGAGAAGCGCCCCGATGATGGGTCGTCGGGCCCCTTCCAGGACACCAGGCGGATGCCGGTGCCGCGCGTGGCATAGCTGATCCGTATCTTCATTTCAGGAAGGAACGTGTCGGTGAGGTGGTCGAAGCTCTGCCACAGCATGGTGCCATTCGGTGACCGGACGACGAGGTTGCCGGTGTTCTCAAGCACTGCTGCTGCTGCAATGGAGCTTGAGGCATCGGCCACATCAGTCGTCCAAACGACACGGCCGCTGCTACCATCAGAGAGAACGAGGTTGGAGGTGTTGGTGAGGGAGAGTGTCGGCGCAGACGAAGTGCTGTTGGTGACGGACGTCTCCCTGTTGGCGACCCACACAACAGTGAGCTCCGGTATGCCGTTGTACCATATGCCCAAGTACAGGCTGGCCGGAGTGGAGTTGGAGGGGTTGAAGAAGCCCAAGGCGAAGGCACCGTCATCGGAGATGATGGTCGTGCCAGGGAAGAGCCGCTCACCAGGGACAAGCCGGTCGTCGGACGCCCGCAATGGCAGGAAGAGAATGATCAGGACCACAGTGTAGCAGGTGAGAGCGGGCCAATCCATGATCGATCAGGCCGAAATATTCTGCAGTACGTACGTGCTCTGGCAATGTACTAATGGTACCTTGTTCAGTACTTCTGTTGCTAATGCTGACATGCTGTTAAAAAGTGCAAAGTCTGGATCGATGCTTGGTCTTTACACGCAACAACGGATTAGTGTTAATTTCTTGACAAATTGGTGACCAGATCCAGCATTCATGTCAGATTGATAATGAAAGGGGTGACTGAAAAATGCAAAGCTTTGAATTCTGGTTCGAGTTGAGAGTGTCTTGGAGTTGACATTTCAGCTGTCCACGTCAGTGGCTTACGACCTTAGAATGGCAACGACCGGCGGTGTGAACTCAGCTGGTCAAACCACGGCGCACGGTATGAATCCAAACGTCGTTTTTCGAAAGGGTTTTACTATTCCTAAGGCGACTGAACACTCACAATGTTCGGTCGAACGTCCGATCCGTGCAATTGGAAGAAAAGGAAAACTTTGATTCAAAGGCTACCAACAGTTGACTGAGGATTAACTGTTTCCAAGTCGACTTGGACACTCATAAAGGAAATTAGTTTTACCGCCACGTGCTTCAAAAGACCATGGCGAAGGCACCAATTATCATCTGGCAAAATTGTTGGTGATTGGTTGGGCACACACAACGACAGCACAAGTAGGAGGATGAATAACAGGGTGACAGTGACAAAGATGTCATGACAACTTCATGGGGCCATTTTAGACATGGTCAGGGTTAACATTATACCCGAGGGTTTCCCACATCATTTGTACGATAATATTGTTATTGGTGATACACACATGAATTGTGGTTGATAAATTATTGTTAGGGAAGTAGGGTGGTGTTGAAGAGCATATAGAAAGATATAATGTTAGAAATGTATGACACAACTTGTGGAAGAACATGAGTGTTCGAGAGAACATGGGGAAAAAATTGCATCCATCTACAACATAATTCGTGTAAGTCATGCGTATTGGAATGTCTTGTTCTAGTCCATGTAATATTTATAAATATCTTGACTGAGTGTTCTACCTTGCACAACTGACCAAATATCATAATAGAAGTATGACATCGATCATTGAACCAATCAATCATCAGGGCATCCTAGAAGTTACTTGCCCTAAGAAGTCTACATAACCACTTTGTACCATTATGGTTGGGTACAAGCCCAATCTTTGAAGGAGATCACCAACTAATCACGAGAGCATTGCCTAAAACTGGCCTTAAACGCGAGAATGTATTGATCCACATGATGTGATGGTTCCAAAGGGCAATTGTGTTCCATCCAAGACAACAGTTGTGCGGTTGGTACCCAAAGACAACTAACTGCCACGTCTCAGCGTAATATATAAACTTGGCCTACATGTTCCTTTTAAAGAAGAAGGGAACCACCAAACGAGGAAGGCATCGCCACACGTGACAACACTGATCCTGACCTTTATGATCGGGATGACTGTGTCGATCAGGTGATTTAAGTTTTTCCACGACGAGGTGTCATTTGGCAACCAGGCAATAAGGTTCTCAGTATTTCTGAGGACAATCGCCGCACCAATCAGTCCAAGGAGTGAACAACGTTTCGGTGAAATGCCATGACAACTTCAGCAGACTATTCCAGACATTCGGGCAGACGAGTTGGATGGAAGTCTGGTCCAATTACCCATTTACCATGTGTTTGTGGATGTCATCTTATGCCTGGGTAAATGGGCAAGGGTGACCAGTGAGCCCTAAATTAGCACGGCCATTTAGCCCCAGGAACACTTTCCATATTTGTTGTGGTGCACGATATAATTATACTTCTATGTCAGTTTATCTTTTTAAAAATTGACTATGTGACTATTCTCGATTAATCTCGGGGATTTTCCAAATTTTGCTTGATTGGAATGGAAACTACAGTTGTTCCGTTGTTGCTAAGTTATCGTGCAAAGTGTTACGATGCTGGTGATGTGGGCATGCCCACTAGCAACGGGTATGGGTGACATTTTTGTGCCTGTCATGGGCCAGGGCCAGGGCCATGGACTTGTCTTATCTGTGCGGGCACAAGCATAAGACCCGGTGCATTATTGCTGATCCACGCGTAAACTGTAGCTGATAAATTGTTTTTAGGGAGTCGAAAGAGAATGAAAGGGTTAAAATGCTAGAAATATAGCTTGTTCCAATTCCAACTGCATATCAAGAGTGTTAGCAAAGTAGATGAAAAATTATGACAAGATGGAGATTGTGGGGTGAATGAAAAAAAAATCTGAAACAAAGGGAAAATTCATCGAAACTCCTAAAAATACTGGTGTTTGTGTAAAAAAAAGTCAGAAACTGCATGTGGCACTAAAATAGCTTCAAGTAAAATTTACCCTGTGATTTACATTCTTTACCCAGAAACTGTTTAAGAAATAATGTTAATTCTAGCTCTAGCTGTTCTAATTTGTAGCTGTGAGACAAGAAACAATTCTGGAGTACACAAACTTGAGAACCCCTGCATAGTATTCAAATTTCCCCATACTAGAAAACCATAACTGATTAATCAGAACAAGAATAATAAGAAATACCATGTTGACAAGAAAAATCAAGTGACTGCACAGATGCATGTACAAGTATATATTATTATGCAACTAAGTATAAGCTTCTCATGTTCAACCGATCATGCTATAAGAGAAAATGCAGGAGTGAGAAAACAAATTATGGAACTAAACAAGCAAGAATGAAATTACTGTACAACACATGAAAAGGAAACAAATATAATTCATCAAACGTTGCCATGAAAATAGAAGTAAGAAACTAGTGTTCTCAAATGATTTGTAGTGTGGTGCAGGAGTATTACAGTAGGATGAGCATGGCCGTGTCATCGTGTACCAGGCACAAGGGACAAAACAGTGTTTGTCCAGCCCCTTTCCTCCAAATTACTGAGGCATTTATCTTGCATTCTCTGGCACTAGAACATATAGAGTATGCCGACTTCACTGAATCAAAATTATATGGATAGGGGCGGAAGAGGTGGGATTCACCGTGTTTCTAGGGTTGTCACTGAACATTATAGGGATAAGATGTCATATAGAGAATCTGCTAGAATGAGTTTTCCTCCCATTTTGACGGTTTTTAGGCATAGGGATCCATATAGGGATTATGCTAGAGATGTTCTGATCCTCGTAGTTAATTTACAAGTATAGTCAGTACTCCCATCGAGTGACCGTTTGTTTGCCGGGTAGGTACATGAATAATCCCTCCCTCCACACAATTACACATGTTGGAAACATTACCAGTTTTTGAGAACTCACCTAGCATCTAAAGCTTAGTTTGTACCACGAATCTGAGGAAAAATAGACCATTTATCTAGCTTCAGACGTAAGTAAGATGACCCTTCCTCTGGAACTGTAAAATGCAAGAAAAAGAGTGTGAGATTGGTGAGGGTAATAATGGCATAGCTTCACGTAAGAAAAGGCAGGGGGTGATCCTCCTTTTCTATAAAAAAATATGCAAGAAAGGATTGTAAATGTACTTGTATGGACAGCTTACATGGATTGAACATGAATGGCTCCACTGAAAATCATGATAGAAAATTCGAATCTGGGTAAAGCAAAGCCTTTCTCGGTCATTACAAGGCAGAGCAGCCCCAGTGGGTGGATGACCCGGAAGGACGAGCGGGACTACAAAGCCTGCATTCCTTATAAGGCGGGAAGTTTGCCAAACAGCGGGAGATCCATTGGCATAAGCATAGGGATATATTCTCGGTCAGATCACGTTATCGTTGTGCACACCACCAAACCGCAGAACCGTCGGTGTTGTAGTAGCTCTGCCACTAGGCCTCGGCATTTCGTCGAACAGCTTCTGGGCAATACCACCAGCCCGCCGCCGCTGCTGGTCAGAACTGATACGAGGCTGCTGCTCACCCGAGGATAGTGACATATTCTCAGTTGGATCAAGTCATCCTTCCGCAGAGTACCAAACCGCAGAACACTAGCCTGTTTGGTTGGGGGGAAGTAAAACTGGGGAATGGGAATTGAGACGGCATGAGACTGAAAATCCCTTGTATGGTTCAGGGGCAGAGGAGTTTAGGAGGGAAGGGGATGGGGAATTGAGGGGGCCAACTCCCCCGTATCTCTTCCCTGGGGGAGGCCTGGTAATTCATCTGGGGAAAGGGAATTGACGAATGAGAAAAACTGTTGCGTTCGTTTTGCACGTCCCACACGAAAAAATCCATGAAAATCATCGTCAATCCTTGTTAAATAAGCCTTCAACAGCTTATAGACCTGCCGGTATAAGAGGAGACGCCAACAAGTTCTGGTTCCTTGCAGCTTTTCCCATCATTGATCCAGATGTATTCCACTGTCTATTTTCATTTTTCTCCCTTCACCTGACACATATCAATTTGTTTCATTTTGCTCACTCCCTTTGCTTGCAGATCGTGAACAAGAGACATCAAAAGGCCATGGGTGGCTAGCGATCCTTTGGTTTGTTCCCTTTTATCCTGTTTGTTGACATGAGGGAGCATATGATTTATTTATTTAAATATTAATTTCTTATCAAATTCCCACAAGCAATTCCCAACCAGCACCAAACGTGGGATTGGGACTAATAGTCCACTTCCCAAGTCCAATCCCTCTGCAAACTCCTTTTTATAAACTCCCATTCCCTTTTCCTCAAATTACCAAACTCTGCCACGAGGCATGGGCATTTCGTCGAACAGCTGCCGGGCAATACCACCTACCAGCCGCTGCTGGGTAGAGCTGACACGAGGCTGCTCCTCCCCCAGTCTCCGACCCGCGAGGACTGCCGCGTCATCTGCTGATGCCCGGAGGGAGTGGAGTGGAGGAGGTAGGGGGCCGGGCGACGGAGCGAGGCGAGGAACGGCTGCGAAGCCGTCGGAGGAGGGCGTGGGCGAGGAGCGAGCCTTTATTTTTCATGAGCCACGGGCCGGCATGAAATGTTACGTGGCCAGATTCTTTCCGGCCATTTATGGGCCGCTTCGTCTCTCGTCCTCGAACCGCTTCGTTCCCAGCCCATCACAAAAGTAAAGCAAGTGACCAGGCCAGCGGTGATTCCCACTGCCGGCAGGGGTGATAAAAAACCTCCTAAAAAAAAGCCTCCTCTAAAAAAACTGGAAAAGCTGATCTAGGATTAAGCTTTTAAATAGCGGCCGCTCTCCATACTGCGGCCACCATGTCAGTTATCATGATGCGGGCATAATAATATCAGTTGCCAGACCGCTATATCATCCTATATCTGCAATATTGCCTGCTATATAAATGCTATTATTGTATTGTGTAATCTATATTTGTGTAAATGTGCCTTGCTTATATGTTTCGAGGACCAAATATTGTTTCAGTTATAGTTTATATTCCTATATAAATGATGATTGCTCAAAGGAAATCTCATATTTTTGTCAACTGTCTAGAAATGTACACAATAATCTCTAATTTATGAGTGTTCATATGTGCAGACATAGCGCTTCACATGTGTACTCTAAAAAGAATAATCATCGAACTCCAGGGTACATCAAGTGTTCCAGTCCGATCATAATATCAGTTACCTTCTATTGTAATTCTAGCACATAGATTGCTTGTTCTGTAGGCGGTTCACCCTTGAGTGGTCGAACTCCTCCATGTCAAAATTGTTCTCCCCTGTCGTCCTGCATCAAAGTTGCCATAGCATGGTTGCAATTGAGGTCATAAGACCAGACCAACGCATTAAGTGTTGTAGATTTCAGTTATGGTCATATTGTCTTCGCTCCACGTAGATGTCAACATCTGTCATCTGGAGGTCATGGATTCACACTAAACAGTATGTGTTACCTGTGTAGGTCTTCAGATCATATTGTTTGGGCCCTTAAATTGGACAACACATATTACACTCATCATACATAAACAACTTACTGATCAATCATGAAAATATCATGACAAATGATGATAAATAGAATAGGAACAAACTGAATCTCACCAATCCCCTACATCTCCCATGCCTATGGGGGATTACTCGCACATGAGCGAAAGTTACCAAATAACTCAAAGATCAAACAAGGGAAAATCATCTCAATAATATCACAAAGATCCGCAATAAGATGAGTGATTAAACAAGTTTCGATCACAGAGTGAATACAAATAGAGTTACAAACCCTAATTTCACAACTTGGTGATGTTTGCGATGAATGAACTAAGGTTGGAGCGGAAGAGAAGGAATGGATCTTTGGGAGTCATTCTTTTGTGGACCTCTTCTCTCTCTATTCTGGTGGTTGTGGCGGCGACTTCCCTCTATATTGCTATGCCTCCCCTTCACGAAAATTGTTTGTGGACCTCTTCGCTCTCTGTTCTGGTGCCTATGGTGAATGTTCTCCAAAAAGGAAAGTTGCTCTATTTGACTTCATTTGCTACTATCTTGATTGGTTTCCCTTAAAATGAAGTTTTCTTCTTTCTTAAAGGAATAGTGTTAAAACAATTACAAGAATTAACGAAATCCTTTTGAAAACCCAATGAAAATACCCTTACAAAAGTGACAAAATATTGAGCCATCAACTCCTCCAAATTTAAATCTTGCTTGTCCTCGAGCAATTAAAAAAATATAAAGAAAGTATTCGCAAAAAAAACAATGAAGAATGAAAAGGAGATTGATAAATGAGTAAAGGGTTTACCTGCTCGCAAATGTGTAATATATATGTTTGTGATGTTTTCCATCATCGTAATTCATTTATGTCAATCGTGTGCAATGTAATGTAGACGATTCATAGTAGGTAAACGTGTGTGTTTTGCGTGTTCTCGCACATTGGTTGTACAATCAAATTGTGTGATTGGTATCGCACTCGTCTCTCTTCTGTAAATCGTTCCCGATGGATCAGTCGCCGCACATAGTTTAACAGTAGGATGTGCAATAACCGGGGCTTAATAGCATCATTTTGCACTACTGTCTTACACCAATTTAACAACATGGTGTAGGCTGAGAAGCCGCGGGGGGAGGGGGGGGTCACTGAGGCCGCCGTCGAGGCAACGGAGTTCAAGGCATTCAGGTTTCACCGATAGTTCAAACTTTATATAAGCTAAAATTATACACAGCAGTGCGGAAACAAAAGGGACTTCCTACAAGGCCTAGATGTGCCACGTGAAGTCAGTTCATGTTTATGACCGTTATGGAAATGAAAGGGCCATTGAGTTTAAAAGATGCTTCCTTGAGATATAAATTGGTTGTTGTCAAATTCGTCATCCTAATTTAGTATAAAAGCATGGATTCTGGACCTGCACCTTTTTTACATGTAAACACAAAAACATTGCAAGAAGCATAGACAAGAACACCACTACCTAATCACTTGTATCCAATGTCACCTTCATCGAAGTTTTTTTTTCTTCAGAGTCCTTTTTGTCAAGTAGTGTCTTAATTTCCACACACACACACACACACAAAGTAGTGTCTTAATATTTTTGTTTTCTATTTTGTAACTGAGGTGGTGTTTGGTTCTCTAGTCCTAGGACTTTTTCTAGTCCCAACTAAAAAGTTTCTAGTCCCTAAAAAGTCCCTCCCTGTTTGTTTCCAAAGATTAAAAAGTCCCTAGTCCTTTCCTAGAGGCTATTAAATGACCATGTTGCCCCTAGTATATAAAAAAATAACAATCAAAAACATCATGGGGTGGCGGACCAATGGGTGCATGGAGGGGCATTGTTGGAAAAGTCTCAAAAAGATTCTTCTTGAGAGTCTTCTTCATTTAGTCCCAAATGCCTAGTTTAGTCCCTAAAAAGTCCCTCCCGTTTGGTAAAAAAGTCTCTAAGAGGGATTTTTTCTAGTCCCTACACAAAAAAGTTCCTGGAAACAAACACCCCCTGAGACTGCTATCTGGAGTTCTAGAACCAGAATACAAAACACATTCCAACATAATGATTCCTGGGCAACAGGTGATACATTGCTTATTTCTGGAATATTACATCGCTATTTTGCTGAGCCATACATTTTACCAAAGTGTTCGATTGATCAACTTTTTTTCCTTCAAGACCATTTTATACATCTAAACCTGAAAATTATTACTTCATCGGCCCTCTATCTCAGTAAGAGTAAAACTGTTCGCGGAAGTCCGGATGTCATTTTTTATATTACTAACTTCAGCACTTTGTCGTGCAAAGTAGGCGGGGCGACTGGGGGCTGTAAGTGTGGTGATTCTATTCTCTAGGATGAACACAACAGATGACATAAGCGGCCTATCATCTGGGTTCTCCTGGACACACAAGAGTGCTACATGGACGCAAAGCAAAACTTCGACCGGTGAAGTATTTACGATACATGAGTCTAGCAGTTCATCGGTCTTCGCTTCCTTCCACATATTCCTTGACTGAAAAACCAAGAACATCATATTAGTATTCCTATTCATACTATGTTTAAAACTAAAAACGCTTTGGAAATTTAATCCATGTTTAGAAGTAAAACTTGACTTTAAGTCTTGTATGTACTCACATAAACTGTGAGGCTAGGGAATCCCATGGTTTGACTAATGGAGTTTCTCCTTATGCCAGTTACAACCTCCAGCAGTAACACACCAAAACTATAGACATCAGACTTGGTAGAGAAGACGCCTTCCATTGCATACTCAGGAGCCATGTAGCCACTATTTGAGCAATTCAATTGTAAGCGGTATCTAATAAAAGTTCAATCTAAAAGATCAATATGATTTTTCTTCCAATGGATACTCACTATGTTCCAACAACACGTTGGGTATTTGCATTTTGCTGGTTATCACCAAAGATTCTAGCCATACCAAAATCTGCTATCTTGGGTTTAAAATTGGCATCTAGCAAAATATTTCCAACTTTGAGATCTCTATGAATTATGGTGAACCTTGAATCTTCATGAAGATACATTAGTCCCCTTGCAACCCCTTTGATTATACTAAATCGTGTCTCCCAGTCCAAAAACAATTTTCTTGAGTCATCTAAAAAAACAAATGTAAGCAAATAAATGTTTTGACTTGTCTTAGGAAATCGGTTTGTTATTAGAATACGTACCAAAAAGGGTAGCATCTAAGCTCTTATTAGGAAGATACTCATATATTAGGAGCTTTTCATCTCCTCACCGCAACATCCAAGAAGTCGAACCAAGTTTCTGTGTTGCAATTTGGCAATCAGAATCACTTCGTTTCTAAATTCATTTGTTCCTTGTTGAGAATCTCTACTTAGCCTCTTGATTGCAACTTCTTGACCACCTACCATTCCTTAGAGAATATAATGTGAATATTAGATTTGACTGGCGATATGAAATAGGTAGCTCTTCTTATTAGAACGAATATTAGGAAACTATCTATTCAATGAGTCACCTTGTATACTTTACCAAAGCCTCCTTGTCCAAACATGCATGTTTCAGAGAAATTGTCGGTTGCCAGCACAATTTCTTCTAACCTTACAAATGGAAATTCCTGATCATGGGGAGGGTTTTCTTCTCCCAATTCATTAGAGGTATTCACACCATCCAAACTTATCTTATTTCGATTTCTCCATTTTTTGTTCTTGCCTGCTCCCACAATGTGTTAATAGTCACTTCCCTTCTAATAAGCACATCACATACATAACAAAGAAAAAAGTTATATTTGAAACCTGACTATTAATGTCGGTATACCATTCCCCAATTTATGAACTCATGGAAGCAAATGAAATAACCCCCGATGTGTCCCTACCACCATGTGGCAGAGTGTACATTCAGCTAAGCTAACCCCTTCAACACCAAGTATCTCCGAGCAGCGATTGCAATGATATGGAAAGAAACAAGACAGCAACCCCTATGATCGACGTGACCCATTCTGTGTGTATGCGCGCGCGCACACACACACACACAAAGTGCAAGGGCTCTGGCGGACATGGTGTACGAACGATCGATTGCAATAGGGCGAGAGAAGTATGTGGTTTCTCTAACATGAGGACTCCATCTTATTTGGTACTAGATCGTACGTTATCATTGCATCACTCCTCAGAGTAGTTAAACTATGCTATAAGCCATCTAAGAAGTTATTTGTTCTCGTTTTATATACTCAGGGGATTTATAAGATTCTGTAGTCTAAGGGTATATTATTATTATTATTATTTTTGCGGGGAAGGGTATATTATTATTATGGTAGTACATGATGCAGTCCAAGTTTTGGTGGTGAGACTTACACTCCCATAAGGTGGTCAAATATAACGTTTTACTTTCCCCGCAAAAAATATATAACGGTTTACTTAGCAGGGTCAAGGAAACGTACCTTTGAATTTTAACCATGCAAGGAAGACGCAGATGAGTACCAGAACACTAGAGCTTAAAATTGGCAATACAATCCTCACTGTTTTTCTCTTTGTTCTTCTACCTATGCAAGAAATACATACACAGTAAAAAAAACATTTTCGTTGCTTTATGTATAAAGCAGGGCAAAAGCCTATTTTGAGAGCAATAAGTATTTCTAAGTCATGTAACAACCATCTTAACTTAAAGATCAGATTGTGGAACTACAAAAGGGACGAGAAGATCATGATCATACAACTACTAATATATTAACTGACTGTCACAAAAATGGATGATGGAACTAGAAGCATGTTATTGAAAAGAAAGAAAGTTGTAGAATGATAGACAAATAACAAAGCTAGATCTGATACCAGTTGCTGCATCCATGCGTGCATGCCGGAGATAAAGTGTCTCACCGCCAAGCTCCCCTATCTTTCCTATGTCAACCAACTCCCCATTCCACACCAAGCATCTGGTCACGTCTCCTCCAGACCTGCCAGTGCTCAGGTTGCTGAACGTGTATGCCACGCACGAGCAATTGCGGCTGCACTCTGCACTCTGCTGTGCACTCCTCGAACGTACTCATGTCCCCGCCCACGGAAGAAAACATGTCAGGTGACTTCATCCCCGGCAAGGCTAAGAATCCGTCACTGCATCGCGGCGCCTTCTTCCTTTGGCACCCTGCCGGGAATCTGCCTGCAGTCCACTCCTCCGTGTTAGTCGGCTCAAAGCCGTCGAGACACTTGCATGCTGGCACGGCAGGCGTGGTGGATGTCTCATCGCAGTATCCATTTGGGCCACAATAATTGTAGCGGTTGCATTCAGCAGACGGCCACTTCCAAAGGACAGCCCACGCTGATGACTTGTTGCTCCAACTCTGGAGCTGATACTCGCCATAGTAGGTGAGCACTAACCTGGTGCGTGGGGCGCCGTCGGAGAGGCTATAGGTGATGTACATCTCATCGTCCTTGTCGACGAAGGCCACATAGATGATAAAATCGCTGACGTTAGTTGCCCTTGCGCCCCCAAGTTGTTGGCTTTGGCTCATCACTAGGTACCCTGTCCATGGGGCGCTGCGAGACACCGAGTGCTCCCCGTCCCATAGGAATACTTGTAGGGATCTGTTCGGGTCACTGCCATAGGAGAAGCGCCCCAACGAAGGGTCGTTAGGGCCTTTCCAGGATACCAGATGCTCAGCGGTGCCATGTGTGCTATTTTTTATCCGTAGCTTCATGCCAGGGAGGAATGTGTCAGTGTGGTGGCCGAAGCTCTGCCACAACATGGTGCCATTTGACAACCGAATAACGAGGTTGCCAGTGTTCAGAAGCACTGCCGTTGAGGTAGATGAGCCCACGGCGGTGGCCACGTTGGTCGTTGTCCAAAGGACACAGCGGCCACCATTACCATCGAAGAGAACCAGATTAGAGTTGTTGGTGAGGGAGAACGTTGGTGGAGAGGAAGTGGTGTTGGTGGCTGGGGTTTCTCGATTGGCGACCCACACGACTGTGAGCTCGGGGATGCCGGTGTACCATATGCATAGGTACAGGCTGGTCGGAGTGGAGTTGGAGGGGCTGAAGAAGCCCAAGGCGAATCCACCATCATCGGAGAGGATGAAGTTACCTGGGGACAGCGCCCTGCCAGGGACAAGCCGATCGTCGGAAGCACTCAACGGTAGGAAGATAAGGATTGTGACCGCCGTGAAGCTGGTGAGAGTGAGAGCCGGCCAATCCATTGATCGATCAGGCCAAGATCTTAGTACTAATGAAGGTGGCTAACTGGGAGTAAGTAGATAGTTGTACCAGTCCTTGGTCTACAAGCAAGCGATGCTTTGACGAACCGAGCATCGACGAATGTTTGATCGCGGAATCAGATGATTTTCTAACGCAGTGTTCTTGGAATTCTGGTAGATTGACTTCCAATTTTCCAAGTGGTCAAGAGTTGACATGTCAGCTGTCCACCTCTGAGTTGGGATGCGACCTTCACTGCTGACTGGTCAGAAACTCAGAATAGTGACTGAAACATTAAGCTATAAACGGACGGATAGCTATTGCGTATCGACACTTCAACAGTCACCTTCACTCCTGACTGTTCTTTGCAATTGTAGCAGGTAACGTGTCAGCCTGTACTGCGTCATGCCACCAATTGTATAACAATCTCTTTTGAAAAATCCTCGCAGATGTTATCACAGTGAGATCAGTCGTGAAACATTACAAAAACGAATGAACGTTGTGGAATGTCTGATTTACAAACAAATCCCAGAGAAATCCTTCTCCCTCATCCGCATTCATTCCTCTTCCACATCGTCTCCCGTCAATGTGCTTTCAGCTTGGGGGATTCAAATCTGGGTAAGGCAAAGCCTTCCCGGTCATCACAAGGCAGAGCAGCCCAGAAGTCCTGGTTGCTGATGGTTCCGGCAAACAGACAGCACACATTTCTCCTCTTGTTGATTGATAACTGAAACTGATTGATAACTTTTTTTTTTCGAAAAGGGGGGCTTCCCCGGCCTCTGCATCAGCATGATGCATACGGCCATCTTATTAAGCATAAAATAGTCCACAAAGTCTCCAAGTCTCAAGGTTGTCAACAAGAAAAGTAAGAAAAGGCTCACACAGAGCCCGAAGGCTAGATACACAAGCTAGCCAAAGCACTTATACATCACAGCCGTTTGGCTCCAAAATAGACAGGTAAACTAATTGCCTATCCTGTTACACGACCGCCATCCAAACCGGCTGAATATATCCCGAGCTACCATCTCCCATCGGATAGCAGCAGTAACCAAAAGCTCCCTGGCCTCCGTCGGAGTGAGTAGCGACCAGGAACGGATAAGAGCCGTTGCTCGGAAGATAACCTGCAAAACATGGATATTTGTTGATCTGTTAAAGACGAAGTCATTTCTGCAATTCCAAAGCGCCCACAAAAAAGCGCAAACCCCCAAGCGAATATGTTTTGCTAACCCGGGCTCTACCCTAGTTAGCCATGTCCCAAACAACATGTTAACCGACCTTGGTGGGGTAATATTGAAAGCGACTTGAATAGTCGTCCAAAGAATTCTAGCTAGTGGGCAGTCAAAGAAAAGATGTTTAATGGTTTCACCCTGATCACAGAAACTACACCTAGTAGGTCCTGTCCAATTACGCTTAATAAGATTATCCTTTGTTAAGATCACCTGTTTATGTAGAAACCACATAAACACCTTGATCTTTAAAGGAACTCTGACGTCCCACAACTGATTGATAACTACAGGCACTACCATTTCTGAATGTCCGTTCTGCAGATTCCTTCTTTTCTCTTCGCCACTGAATCGTCCCTTGCTGTGTGGTACTACTCTGCTTGACCGTTAATCTGCGGATACTGATAAGTACACATTCACCGTGATGCAACCGAAGGGGAGGAATTCCCAACCTCTCACGTCAAGTGATGCACCATATATATATTATCTCGCTTCCTCGCCAACCTTGCAGGGAAGATAACAGCAACAAAAAGATCTGCTCCAGATGCAGCCAGCTGCCTTTTGATCGTCCTAGCAATCACGACCGTATCCAAGGTTACCTCACCTTCCTATGCCGGAAAAATATCCAACAGGAGCTGTGCCGCGCCTGAGAGGGTGGCGCGCCTCTCCTTCAAACTGGCATGACAAGAAGATCTGCCCCGGATAACAGAGTGGCCACAACAAGAAGATCTGCCCCGGATGCGGCCAGCTGCCTTTTGATCGTCCTACCAATCACCAACATATCCATGGCCACCATCTTCCTATGCCGGAGATACATCCAACGGGAGCTGCGCCGCGCCTGAGAGGGCGGCGCTGCTCTCCTTCAAAGTTCAAACTGGCATAACAAGTGACCCTGCTAAACGCCTGGGCTCCTGGAGAGACCATGACTGCTGCCAGTGGAGCGGTATTACGTGTGACAACCAGACATGCCACGTAGTTAAGCTCAATCTCCGCAATGTCTTCATCGAAGACGATGAGAATTTTATTTGTTTTTTAAAGGATATGAGAATTTTATTTGGTGTGTGTCTCTTGGGGAATCCGCACTCTTTTATTATTGAATAAAGGGGTACATCCACTAAAAAAAATAAAAGGCCCATCTTCAGTCAAAAGAATAAGATTGCTACCGTGAAAACATTCAGTTTGATTTTCCATCCTCTCTTGAGCCAGACACGAGCTATACACTGTAGCGATCGATTTTTTGGTTTTCAGCCGGGGTTTTAAAATACTGAAGATTTTTAGAAATTTTGAGATGTGAACAACTTTTTACAGTTTTGATCTTTTTCTGAAAAACATGAACATTTCTAAAATTCCAAAAGATTTAAAAAAATTAAACATTCTTCACAAAAAAATGAAATTTCTGAAGTTTTTTTTAAAAAGAAAACAAGGAAAAATGTAAAAGGCCAGACAGGAACCTTCCAGAAGGTTCCCAAAACCAGGATTGCTATAGCAGGTACTAGCTAGCTAATGGGCCAGCCCAACTCACCTTGGCTTGACGCCTCCTGTGAATCGCGAGCAATTTGATGTAGTGAGCGTCAAATAGGGTTCGCCCCTCCCTCCCTCCCTCCACACAATCAAGAGAAAGATGATTACATATGTTGGAAACTTGAGCAGATTTTGAGAACTCACTTAGCATTAAAGCTTAGTTTATACTACTTTATAGAAACAGTCTAAGGGAAAACAGGCCATCTGTCCAGCTTCAAACGTACGTGAGATGACCCTTCCTCTGCGATTGTTTGCAAGAAAAAATGAGTGTGATAAAGGGAAAACAATTGCATGCCTTCATGGAAGAAAGGGCTAGAATGGTTCAACTGAAAATGAAGATAGAAGATTCAAGGCAGCGCAACCCAAGTCCTGATTGCTCATGGTTCCGACAATACACAACACACATTTCTTCCTCTTGTTCATTGATCACTGAAACTGATTGATAGCTACAGGCACTAATATTTCTGAATGTCCGTTGTGCAGATTAAATCTTTCCTTTTCACGACATAATCGTCCCCTTCGTGTTACTACTCTTACTTGACCCTTCGTTCGGCGGATACTATATGGACGCATTCACTGCGATGCGACTGAAGGAGAGGAATTTCCAACCTCTCGCGTCAAGCAATTCACCGTATATATTCCCTGGGCTTCCGTTTTAGCCTTGCACAGAAATAACACAATAGCCACAGCAACACGATCTGCCTCGGGTGCAGCCAGCTGCCTTCTAATCGTCCTAGCAGCCACCACCATGTCCATGGCCACCTCCTCTTCCTATGTCGGAGAAACATCCAACAGGAGCTGCATCGCGGCTGAGAGGGCGGCGCTGCTCTCCTTCAAAACCGGCATGACAAGTGACCCTGCAAAACGACTGGACTCCTGGAGAGGCCATGACTGCTGCCAGTGGAGCAGGGTCACTTGCGACAACAAGACAGGCCACGTCGTCAAGCTCAGCCTCCGCAATGCCATCATCAAAGACGACAAGAATTTTGTTTGGTGCATGCCTCATGGGGAATCCGGCGGATTGGAGGGGAAGATAAGTTCTTCTTTGCTTGCTTTACAACACTTGAAGCATCTTGATCTAAGTGGAAACAACCTCGGGGGGGTAGGTGTGACCATACCAAAATTCTTAGGCTCCATCAAGAGCTTGACATATCTGAACCTTGCTTGCATGAATTTCGATGAGGGAGTGCCACCTCAGCTTGGTAACCTCTCTAGGTTGCTCCACCTTAACCTTGAGGCCACTGTTTTCTCTGATACTCTTTTGCATTCTGATGACATATCATGGTTATCTCGCCTTGGTTTACTAAGATCCCTTGACATGAGTGGAGTGAACCTCAGCACTATTCCTGATTGGGTTCGGGTGGTCACCCTTCTTCCTTCTCTGGAAGTCCTTCAACTCAGTCAATGTGGACTCAGTTTACAACATGAACCCAGACTGCATTCAAATCTGAGTTCAGTTCAGGTGCTTGATCTATATAGCAACAGAATTGATACGTTGAGTCCAACCTACTGGTTCTGGGATGTCCTCATCATCAAGGAACTTGACCTTTCAAGTAACAAAATAGTTGGCCAACTTCCAGATGCAATCGGAAACATGCCATCTCTTCAGACACTGAGGCTAGGTGACAATTACCTCTCAGGTGTAAAATCCGAACTGTTCAAAAACTCGTGCAACCTCAGCTGGCTAGAGCTATGGTCAAATGAGATCGACCAGGATATGTCAGATTTTATGGAGGGGTTTCCGGCGTGTACAAAGAGTAAATTGCGGTCCTTAGATCTGTCTGCTACCAACCTTACTGGCAGGATTCCAAGCAGTATTAAACAGTGGGAAAATTTAACTGATCTTCAACTCTCTGATAATAGGCTTGTGGGGTCAATACCTTTGGGAATTGGCAAGATGACTAATCTACGGTCATTGATTCTAAACAACAACCAGTTGAATGGTTCTGTATCAGAGGAACATTTTGCAAGTCTAGTGTACTTGATGGAACTGAGTTTATCTCACAACCCTGTACACATCACTATCAGCTCAAACTGGATCCCCACATTTAACCTGGAAGTGGCTAATTTTGCAAGTACCAAAATGGGACCTCATTTTCCATTGTGGCTTGAAGGACAGAAGGATATTTTCGAACTTGACATTTCAGCTGCAGGCATAGTTGATCTTGTCCCTGATTGGTTTTGGACTGTATTCTCCAATGTCAGCTATGTAAATATCTCTTGTAATCAAATAAGTGGTCGGCTGCCAGCAACACTGGAATTTATGACTTCTGCACAAATGCTTGACCTCAACTCAAATGGCTTCACAGGTTTGCTGCCACTGCTACCAGAATCGATATCTCCAGGAATTCTTTATCGGGACCACTTCCCCAGGACTTTGGAGCTCCAATGCTTAGAGAGCTTGTATTGTTCGCAAACCATATCAATGGAACAATTCCAATATATGTATGTCAACTGCAGTATATGCAAGTGTTGGATCTTTCAGAAAACCTTCTAGTAGGACAACTTCCGCAATGTTCAAAAGGTAGAGATGATAAGGAAGAACTGAACACAACAGTAGATCCCGGAAACAGGCAATTGTCGGCTCTGATCTTGCACAGCAACAACCTATCTGGCAAATTCCCTGAATTCTTGCAATACAGTCCAGTTTTGACATTACTTGATCTTTCCCACAACAAGTTCGAAGGAGAGCTACCAACGTGGACATCAGGGAAATTGCCATATTTGTCTTTTTTGTTGTTACGGCATAATATGTTCTCTGGTTCTATTCCACTTGAGCTAACAGAGCAAGTACATCTCCAGTTCTTGGACCTTGCAAATAATAGAATAGCAGGAGCTATACCTCGTGGTTTGGCCAAATTAAAAGCAATGGCTCAATATAGCAAAACAAGATCTGATAACCCCTTGGAGAGCAAGTTCGGAAGTACAGGAGTAGACAACCACATTGAAGCAATAAAATATGATGACAGCCAACAAATAGTAATGAAAGGTCAACAACTTTATTACACCAGTGCAATTGTATATATGGTTGGCCTTGATTTCTCCTGCAATAATCTACTTGGAGAGATTCCAGAAGAAATAGCATCCCTTTTTGGACTGAAGCTTCTGAATATTTCCCATAATCAGTTCAGTGGAAAGATTCCAGACAAGATTGGCCTGCTGCGAGGATTGGAATCTCTTGATCTCTCATTCAACGAGCTTTACGGTGAAATTCCATGGAGTTTGACAGAGATAACAACACTGAGCCACTTAAATCTGTCCTATAACAATCTTTCTGGAAGAATACCCTCGGGAAGTCAGCTACAGACACTGTCTAATTCAGAATCCATGTACATCGGCAACAACTATCTATGTGGACCTCCTCTATCCATGAGCTGCTCACGACCCGGGGTGACTGAAGATCACCATGAAGGTAACAATGCAAAGAAGAGAGATTTGTATCTTGGACTGGCTGTAGGGTTTGTCACGGGACTTTGGATGGTCTTTGTCATCTTGTTATTCGTGAAGACCTGGAGGGTTGCCTACTTCCAACTGTTAGATAATCTCTACAGGGCAAGATGCAAATGTCTGTGGCCAAAATATGCACAAACTGCTGATGCTTCACCGAAGACCGGAGACTAAAGAGAGACCAGCTTGGGCTTTCTGATTCTCCTCCTATCTCCTGCTCCTGATCCATGCTTATATTTTGTGAGTTTTCCCGCATTTAGCTTGTACTCCAGTCCAGGGTTAAGTATTTGATGGACTGTTGCTGCTTGCTGCTTGTCGTCATAAAGCAAGACAAAATATGATGAACCGGGACAAGATCCAGAGTATATATAGATATCAAACGACTTGCCTTTGTAACAGAAAGAACTTGCATTCATGTAAGAGAGCAAGTCTGCCAAATTGTGAGCGATCCATTGGTGTGGTATATATAAGCATAGCGATGCATTGTCGGTTGATTTGATCAGTCATCCTTCCTGTTGCCATAGATAGTTCTGCTTCTGGACGAAGCCTGGGCATTTCGTCGAACAGCTGTCGGGTATATATACCAGTACCAGTACCACCAGCCGACCGCTGCTGGTCAGAGCTGACAGCCTCCCCCAATCTCTGTGTTGCTGGAGGCCGCGCCAGGGCTACTGCAGCGTCCGGACTCCGGAGGAAGCACGAGAGGGGAAGTGGAGGTGATGTGGAGTGCGGAGCCGCCGGAGGAGGGGATGGGGGCGAGGAGCGACGCTTTTTTTCCACGGGCCATGGCGATGTGATAACGAAGCTGAAGAGGTGCCGCGAGTTGGACCGGCCTAGGCGCGCAGAAAACAATAGCTTCCTTTTTTGTTTTCTTCATTTTTTTTCACGTTTTTTGTTTTTCTTTATTTTTTACTTTTGTTTATTTATACGTCTAAATATTCTACATAAATATATTACGAAAATGACTTTACACAAAACATTTGAAAAATATTGACCGAGAATTTTAAAAAATGTTAAACGTGTATAGATAATAATGTTTATCACGTATACGAAAATCTTATACAAAATGTTAAGCAAGTTGGAAAATGTTAAATGTTTGAAAAAGTATTTGAAAAATGTTAAAGTGTACAGAAAAAAATGTTGGCCACATATTAAAAAATGATGAAACAATTTGATCATGTATATAAAAAGTGTTAATCAAATATTTTAAAAAAAACATTGAACAAGCATTTGAAAAATGTTAAATGTGTTTAAAAAAATGTTGACCGTGTGTTCAAAAAATGTTAATATTGCATCTTAAAAATGTTAATCAAACATTTCAAAATTGTTAAATGTAAATAGATTTTTTATCATGTATTAGAAAAATAATAATCTTGTACTTGAAAAATGTTAATCAAGCATTTCAAAAACTTTAAAGTGTGTATTGGAGAAATGTTGACCATATATTCAAAAATTGTTAATCTTATATTTGAAAATGTTGATCAAGCATTTGAAAAATGCTTAGAATGTGTATACAAAAAAAGTTGACTGTGTATTAAAAATGTTATATTTGATTGGGAAAATGTTGAAATGTTGTTGACATATACAAAAAATGTAGAATAAAAACCAAAAGAAATGAATAAAATAAAAAAGAAAAAGAAACAAAGTAAACCAAAGAAAGAAATGCAAAAAAGGATGAAAAAACAAAAGGAATAGGACAAAAAGAAAAACAACCTGAATAAAACAGAATAAATGGAGAAAGAAAATTAAAAAAAAGTAAGAATGGAGAAAGAAACGATTAAAAACTAAGAAAACAGAAAAATCCCAAAAAACTAACATAGCTTGCAAAAACGTCTTACATTGTAGGACGGAGGGAGTAGTTTTTGTAACTGAGACTATTCTGCAAACGAATAACAGAATATAGAACATACTCAAAGATAATGACTACTAAGCAACACACGATACATACATATTTCCTTCTTTTGAAAATGACATTGCTAACTTGTTTAGCCATACATTTAACAATAGTGTTTGATTTATCTAATGTATTATTTCCGTCGAGAGCATTTCGATATAGCTAAAACTACAGATATGTTTCATCGTCCCTCTATCTCAGTAAGAGTAAAACTGTTCACGGGTCTAAGAATGTCAGTTCTGATCTGATTCGTTGCAGCACTTTGTCTCGCAAAGTAGGCGGGGAGATTGGGGGATGTAAGTGGGGTGCTCCCGTTCTCTAGGACAAACACAACAGATGACATGAGCGGCCTATCATAGGGGTTCTCCTGGACACACAAGAGTGCTACATGGATGCAAAGCAAAATTTCATCTGGTGAAGTATGTAAGATAGATGAGTCCTGCAGCTCATTGGTCCTTTCTTCCTGTAACACCCCGGATATGGTTTACCCAATATGTAATCCAACTCTTGCCGTTTCCGGCCTTAAGTTATTTTATTTTCTCGGGTTCGGGTTTTGTCTCCGTGTGTTGTTATCGTTGTCATGCTTCTAATATCATGTCATCATGTGCATTGCATGTGCATACGTGTTCATCTCATGCATCCGAGCATTTTCCCCGTTGTCCGTTTTGCATTCCGGCGCTTCGTTCTTCTTCGGTGGTCATTTCTACCTTTCTTTCGTGTGTGAGGATTAAACATTTTCGGATTGGACCGAGACTTGCCAAGCGGCCTTGGTTTACTACCGGTAGACCGCCTGTCAAGTTTCGTATCATTTGGACTTCGTTTGATACTCCAACGATTAACCGAGGGACCGAGAAGGCCTCGTGTGTGTTGCAGCCCAACACCCCTCCAAGTTGGCCCAAAACCCATCTAAACCTTCTCCATCATCTAGAGCGTTCGATCACGATCGCGTGGCCGAAAACCGCACCTCATTTAGACACTCCTAACTCCCTCTATGCCTATATATACCTCCCCCATTCCAAATCTCGGATCCCCTCCTCGAAACCTTAAAAAAATATCTCCTCCGCCGCGCCGGACATTGTCCGTCTGGCCGGACACGTCCGTCGCCGTCCCCTCGCCCTCTCCCATCGCGCCACGTGGCAGCCGCCGGCCGCCCCCACGCCGAGGCCCGGAGAGCCCACGGCGGGCCCTCCCGGCCCGTTCCTCCGCCGCCGAGGCGCCTCGCCTCCCGCCGCCTCCTTCCCCGAGGCCGGCGACCCGGACCACCGCGCCGCCATCCCCAGTGGCTCCGCCGCCGCCCGGCTTGCCGCACCAGGCCACGGCCGCAAGCCCTCGCCGGAGCCACTTCCGGCGACCACCGTCGCCGCTCCACCCGCCTCGCACCGCCGCCTTCTACTCCGGCGCCGGCCCGCGCCGACCTCCACCTCGCCCGCTTACTCCGGCCGTGCCCCGTCGCCGGTGAACAGTGTCGGCCATCCTCGTAAATCGTGCATCGGATCTTAGATCTAGATCCAAAAACATGGGTTGACTTTCTCCCGAAACCCTAGTTCATATGCCCATGTTCATCGTGCCGTAACTTTGCATCCATAACTCCGTTTTGCGCATATAGCATATCAAAATGTGCGCCTCAGAGAGTACATCATTTCATTCCATTGCATCATTTTCATTTGAGTTCATCTTGATACCCGAAATGCTGTTAGAAGAGTGCTACTTGAGATAATTGTCAGATCTGCTGCTCCATTTAGATATTTGTCATTTTTGCCATGATTATTGTGTGCATGATATGCCCCTGAGTTCTACATATGTTTTGTTAAGGGTTTTGCCATCTTTCCAGAGGTGCAACCCATGTATTTTTGTGATGTGTGTGGTGACTAGCACAAGCTTGCAAAGTGAGGCATTTGTTAATGCCGATTTCAGGGACTTAGCAGTTTCCACTAAGTCCTTGACTTGTTTATCTCATATGGCCATATGTTCATGTTGTTTCCTAGTGATCCGTGCCTCTTTTGAGGATGATCAGTAAGGATGTTTTATTAATCTTGTAGTGATCTATCCATCCCTGTATTTGTTTGCAATTATGGAGCACCCTAGCTTGAGTCAATCGAGCTCTACTTTTGTTATTTCGTGAATCTGGACAGATTGTCTACTTGTTAGCGATTTTGCCGAGGATGTTGTAGTTGATCCATGCATGCTATGTTATTGTTCTTGCCATGTCTAGCTTGCATTTTGTGTATTCTTGATGGATGTATGCTTAGTTTGTCATGACATGCTCTGTAGTGAGTGCATCGAGTTTGTAAACATGCCTACTTGATATCTGTTTCAGCATGCTCCAGTTTTCACTAAGTCTGTGATTTGATTATGTTTTTGCCATGTTCACATGCTTGCAATTGTATTTTCTGATCCCTTTTGGCTCAAGGTCACTAAGGGACTTTTGTTAAGCTCTTTGAGTAGCTTCATGCCATGCTTTACTTTACCATGTTCAGGTCCTGTAGCATATAGTTTTCATGCTCCAAAGAGTGCTATCTGATCTGAAATTCCAGACAAGTGTTAATTTCACTAAGTCTGAAATTTGTTTACCATATGCATTTTTGCCATGCTTGTTTGAACCTGTTAATGGATGAATTGGTCGTAGCTCAGTGCTAGACTTTTGTTAAGCTCCATGAATGCATCCCTGCCATGTATTTTGTCGCCATGTTTGGGTGCTGTAGCTTGTTCATCTCATTGCATTTAGATGGCTACTTGCTGTAAATCGCAGACCGGTGTCATTTTTGAATTGCTTGCCATTTCCAAACCGTAACTCCGATTCCGGCGTTCTTTATATCTTTTTCAAGCGTTTTCATCTCATCTTTCCAGTGGAACACTTGGATTTCTAAGTTGAGGTCAGGTTCATGCATTCCTTGTCTCATCTTGCATATGCATCCCGCATCACATCCCGCATAGCATACCATGTTTGCATCATATTGTTTGATCCTTGCACGTGGTTAATTGTGTCCTTGTTGCTTGTTTGTCTTGTTTGGATAGAGCCGGGAGACGAGTTCGCTAACGAGGAGCCCGTTGAGTTTGCTTTCGAGGATCCAGTCAACTCTGACAACTTTGCAGGCAAGATGATCATACCCTCGAAATCACTACTATCTTTGCTTTGCTAGATGCTCGCTCTTTTGCTATGCCAATGCTACGATGCCTACCACTTGCTCTCAAGCCTCCCATATTTCCATGTCAAACCTCTAACCCACCATGTCCTAGCAAACCGTTGATTGGCTATGTTACCGCTTCGCTCAGCCCCTCTTATAGCGTTGCTAGTTGCAGGTGAAGATTGGAGACCGTTCCTTGTTGGAACATTATTTACTTGTTGAGATATCATTATATTGTCATGTTATATTAATGCATCTATATACTTGGTAAAGGGTGGAAGGCTCGGCCTCTCGCCTAGTGTTTTGTTCCACTCTTGCCGCCCTAGTTTCCGTCATATCGGTGTTATGTTCCCGGATTTTGCGTTCCTTACGCGGTTGGGTTATAATGGGAACCCCTTGATAGTTCGCCTTGATTAAAGCTTTTCCAGCAATGCCCAACCTTGGTTTTACCATTTGCCACCTAGCCTCTTTTTCCCTTGGGTTTCCGGAGCCCGCGGGTCATCTTATTTAACCCCCCCCCCTCCCCCGGGCCAGTGCTCCTCTGAGTGTTGGTCCGACCGAGTAGACTGCGGGGCCACCTCGGGGCAACTTGGGGGTTGGTTTTACTCGTAGGATGTCTCATCTGAGTGTGCCCTGAGAACGAGATATGTGCAGCTCCTATCAGGATTTGTTGGCACATTCGGGCGGCGTTGCTGGTCTTGTTTTAACCTGTCGAAGTGTCTTGAAGAACTGAGGTACCGAGTCTGATCGGAACGTCTCGGGAGGAGGTCTATTCCTTCGTTGACCGTGAGAGCTTGTCATGGGCTAAGTTGGGACTCCCCTGCAGGGATTTGAACTTTCGAAAGTCGTGCCCGTGGTTATGGGCAGATGGGAATTTGTTAATGTCCGGTTGTAGATAACTTGAACCTTAACTTAATTAAAATGAATCAACAGTGTGAGTTACCATGATGGTCTCTTCTCGGCGGAGTCTGGGAAGTGAACACGGTGTTGGAGTAATGCTTGCGCAAGTTTCCCTCTAGTTTCTCGCTCGCGCTTTGCCTCCTCTTCTCGCTCTCTTTTGTGAACAGGATAGCCACCATTTTTGCTAGTCGCTTGCTGCAGCTCCACATATTTTTACCTTGCCTTACCTATAAGCTTAAATAGTCTTGATCGCGTGGGTGCGAGATTGCTGAGTCCCTGTGGCTCACAGATTACTATTAAACCAGATGCAGGGCCTGATGATCCCGCTCCAGGTGACGCGCTTGAGCTCAAGTGGGAGTTCGACGAGGACTCTCAATGATACTACGTCTCTTTCCCTGATGATCAGTAGTGGTGCCCAGTTGGGGTGATCGGGACCGTGTCGCATGTTGGGTTATCTTTTATTTTGGCGCCGTAGTCGGGCCATGAGTGTTTGAATGATGTAATGTTATTTATGTACTTGATTGACGTGGCGAGTGTAAGCCAACTATGTTATCTCCCCTTTTATTATCTATATATTACATGGGATGTTATGAAGATTGCCTAACTTGCGACATATGCCTTCAATGCGATTATGCCTCTAAATCGTGCCTCGACACGTGGGAGATATAGTCGCATCGAGGGTGTTACAAGTTGGTATCAGAGTCGACCCTCGTGGTTACACGGATGGTTGCGGACAGGTGCGTGGTCATGTTGTTCATGACGTTTGTGACCCGTCGTGGCACTCGACATGGCACATGTACCGGACTGGAAGCACAGACGTTTGTGCCAAGAGGGAACGTTCCTGTGGCCCGACGAGGACGTCGGTTCCTCTGAGTGGGGGTGTATGTGATAGCTTGGCTTATTAGGGATGGTAGACTACTCATATCAATAAGGATTCCTTCTTTTCCGGGAGCCCATTCGGACAGAACTCCAAAGTTAAGCGTGCTCACCTTGGAGTAGTGTCAGGATGGGTGACCGACCGGAAAGTTGCTCCCGGGTGCGCACGAGTGAGGACAACGTGCGCAGAAAAGACTAGTATTGATCTGTGGGGCCAGTCTAGATCCCGTCAGGAGTAACGACCACCGGCGAGTGTGTCCGGGGCGTTTCACTTCCTTCCACATATTCCATGACTGAAACAACCAAAAACATCATATCAGTATCAATTTTCAATATCCAACAAAAACTCCTTGTATTTGATCCACTTTTCGTAACGACATTTGACAGAATTCATGTGTACTCACATATACTACGAGGCTAGAGAATCCCATGGTTTGACTAATGGAGTTTCTCCTTATACCAGTTACAACCTCCAATAGTAACACGCCGAAACTATAGACGTCGGACTTGGTAGAGAAGACACCTTCCATTGCATACTCAGGAGCCATGTAACCACGGTTTGATCATTTTAATTACAAGAGGTGTCTAATGGGAGTTAAACTTGGTGAAAAAACAATATGGGTTTTTAAAAGGATACTCACTATGTTCCAACAACGTGTTGGGTATTCGCATTTTCCAAGTTATCGCCAAAGATCCTCGCCATACCAAAATCTGCTATCTTGGGTTTAAAATCTGCATCTAACAAAACATTTGCAGCTTTGAGGTCTCTATGAATTATGGTGAACCTTGAGTCTTCGTGAAGATACCGAAGTCCCTTTGCAACCCCTTTGATTATACGAAAGCGTGTCGCCCAATCCAACAACAGTTTTCTCGACTCATCTAAAAATAGAAACAAATGTAAGAAACAAGTTCAAGTTGTCATAGAAATCATGGTTTGTTATTAGAATACGCACCAAAAAGGGTAGCATATAAGCTCTTGTTTGGCAGATACTCGTATATCAGGAGCTTTTCATCTCCCTCACTGCAGCATCCAAGAAGTCGAACCAAGTTTCTATGTTGCAATTTGGCAATTAGAATTACTTCATTCCTAAATTCTTTTGTTCCTTGTTGAGAATCTCTACTTAGCCTCTTGATTGCAACTTCTTGACCACCTAACATTCCCTACAGAAATATAGTGAAAATCTTATACTTGACTGTGTAGTATGAAAAAATTAGCTCTCTTCATTAGAATTAATCCTAGGAAAGAACATATTTAATGAGTTACCTTGTATACTTTACCAAGCCTCCCCGTCCAATCATGCATGTTTTAGAGAAATTGTGGGTTGCAAAGGCAATTTCTTCTAATCTTACAAATGGGAATTCTTGATCATGGGAAGAGTTTTCTTCTTCAAATTCATCGGAGATACTCATACCCTCCAATCTTATATTCTTTTGTGTTGTCCCTTTCTTGTTCTTGCCTGCTCCCATAATGTTAAAAGTGACTTCATCTCTAATGAGAACATCACAAAATAAGAAATAATAAAATTATATTTGACCCCTACAACTATTGATGTTTGTATATTATTCCCTAATTTATGAACTCATCGAACTAGAGGAAATAACCCACGAGGCACATCTACCACCCAGCCACTAGATGTTGCTCTGTTTCTCAGCCCCACGATAACCAGTATCTCTATTGTTGCGATTGCATGAATATGAAAAGCGGCAAGAAGGGAATGTGGTTTGTCCAACATGTGGAATCCACCTTATCCATCACTAGATTACATGTTATCGTTACACCACCACAAATAGTAGCTAAATCATGCTCTAAACTGTCTACAAAATTATTTTATCTCGTTTCCATTCATGTGCTTTAGAGGATTTTGTAATCTAAGGGTATATTGCGGTAAGTAGACGTTGTAGTCCAAGTTTAGACGGTGACACATACTCTCTCATAAAGTGGCCAATATAACCTTCTACTAAACAGAGTTAACTAAACGTACCTTTGAATTTTAACCATGCAAGGGAGATACATATGAGCATCAGAACACTAGAGCTTACAACTGGCAACACAATTCTCACTGCATTGCTCTTTGTTCTTTTACCTGTGCAACAAATAGATATACAAGAAAAAATGGTTTTGTTATTTCTCAGTTGAATAAGAAATAACTATTTCTAAGTCATCACTAACAACCATCAAACTAACATCATATTTGTGCAACTACAAGAGGGACGAGAAAATCTTGATCCGGCAGCTATTATATTGACCGAGAAATAACTATTTCTATCGAGTGATGGTCACAAATGAATGATAGAACTAGAAACATGGTATTAAAAACAAAACAAGTTGTAAAAAGAGAGAAATGGCAAGACCAATATGATAAAGAGGGAGCAATTGAGATCTAATACCTTTTGTTGTATCCATGCCTGCACGTCGAAGATAGAGTGTCTCGCCGCTGAGCGCCCCCCCCCCCCCCCCCCCCCCCCCACCTTTCCTGTGTCTATTCTCCCCAGACCACACAAAGAACCTCGTCACGTGTCCTCCAAACCTGCTGCTGCTCAGGTTGGCGAACGCGTATGCCACACAGGAGCAATTGCGGCTACACTCTGCCGCATACTCCTCATACTTACTCCTACCTCCACCAATAAACAAAAACCTGTCAGGTGACTTCATCCCCGGCAAGGGCACGAAGCCGTCACTGCACCCTTGCAGTGCCTCCTTCCGTTGGCACCCCGCCGAGAATCTGCCGCTGGTCCACTCCTCCGTGCTACTTGGCTCAAAGCCATCTAGGCACTTGCATGTTGGCATGGTGGGTGTCGTGGCCGTCTTGTCGCAGTAACCATTGGGGCCACAGTAACTGTAACGGTTGCATTCAACAGTTGGAAACTTCCAAATGACAACCCATGCTGATGACCTACTGCTCCAGCTTTGGATCTGAAACTCGCCATAGTAGGTTAGCACAAACCTGGTGCACGGGGCGCCGTCGGAGAGACTATAAGTGACGTATGCCTCATCCTCATTGTCGACATAGGCTAGGTAGATGATATGATCGCTGATATTTGTGTCCCCAATTAGTTGTTGTTGGGCTAGATACCCTGTCCAGGGAGCGGCACGAGATACCGGGTGCTCGCCGTCCCACAGGAATACTTGGAGCGACCTGTTTGTGTCGCTGCCATAGGAGAAGCGCCCCTGCGAGGGGTCGCTGGGGCCTTTCCATGATACCAGCCGCTTGGTGGTGGTACGCGTCCTGTAGTTTATGCCGAGCTTCATGCTGGGAAGGAAGGTGTCTGTGCGGTGGTCGAAGCTCTGCCATAGCATGGTGCCATTTGACGATCGGATGACGAAGTTACCGGTGTTTAGAAGCACCGCCGTCGGGGTAGATGAGACCAGACCATTGGTCAGGTTGGCTCTTGTCCAAACGACACGGCTTCCACCACCACCATCAGAAAGAACCAGATTAGAGTTGTTGGTGAGGGAGAGCTTCGGTATTGAGGAAGTTGTGTTGGTGGCCGGGGTATTTCGGTTGGCGACCCACACAACGGTGAGCTCAGGGATGTCGTTGTACCATACGCCTAGGTACAAGCTGGCCGGAGAAGAATTGGAGGGGTTGAAGAAGCCCAAGGCGAATCCACCATCATCGGAGACGATGGTGTTACCAGGGGACAGCGCCCTGCCGGGGACAAGCCGGTCTTGGGAAGCGCTCAACAGCAGGAAGAGAAGGATCATGACCGTGGTGCAGCTGGCGAGAGCCAGCCAATCCATCGACCGATCAGGCTTAGATCCTCGACCTTGTTTTTTCTGGACTGTGACTGCAAAGCCGTTGCTGCTTTTCGTCATGAATATAGCAAGATAAAATCAGCAGAGCGGCCTGCATTCCTTTATAAAACGGGAAGTTTGCCAAATTGTGATAGAGCCACTGGTACGGTAAGCATAGTGATGCATTCCGCAAACTACCAAACCGCAGAGCCCGCGGTCGTGCCCTCAGCATTATGTCGAACACCTGCTGGGTAACACCACGAGCCCGGCGCTGCTGGTCAGCCTGACGCGACGCTGTTCCTCCCATGGTCTCCGTGCCGCTGGACGCCCCGCGAGGAGTGCAGCCCGGAGGAAGCACGAGCGGGGAGTGGAGGCAGGGGGCGACGGTGCGAGGCGAGGAAGCAGTAGTGGAACGGCTGCGAAGCCGCCAGAAGAGAGAGGGCGTGGTGTTGATACTAGATTTTGGCATGGTTGAAAATATAATTGAGAATGCCTCAAATGAAAAAATGCTCAAAGTTAGAAAGTTTCGTTTCATCAAAAAAATAAACTTTTATATTTGGCCTATAGCCATCCGATCTCATTTCCAAGGCCGAAGTTGTGTTCGAAGTATTGAGATTTTGTATTTAGAACGCTATTCGGCTGATTACGTCTCCAAGATGGCCACATATGAGAAAACTTTTTACACGAATTATCTTCGTCTCGTCGAAATGATCGATTTTGATATAAAAATCATTTCAAACCGAGTTCTTATGCAAAAGTTACAACCATCCGAATACACCCCTATCACGAGCCAAAAGTGGCGCGCCCCACCAGACACCATGTCTGATGGGTAGCGCGAATAATATTCTGTTTTGCGCGAATGATTTGGCCCTCAAGATGACCTCTGATCAAAAAAACGTTCAACATGAAAGTTGTTCGTCTCGTTGAAACGGTCAAGATTGCTTTTGGGCTCGTTTCCATCTGAGGTCGTTTACCACCTCAAAAATTACCCATAAGGTCCAGCCAGTTTAAACCGAATAGTTTTGAAAAGTTCGGACAAAATCAATCCGAATTTGACTAGGGTTTTGGACGTGAATCCAAGCCTTTTTCTTGCACGGGAAGTCTAGCCGTCTCTTATATACCTAAGGGGTGACGGCCGATTGAACAACACACAATCGATCAAATCATCTACCATTTTTTATCTTTTATCTTTTCTCCTTAACCCTAGTTCTTCTTCTTCCTCGTTCTTCATCTGTTTTTCTTGTTGCAGGATGGTGAACCTCGAGGCCCTAGGGGCGATCAGGTCGACCTAGGCCAGCCCATAGCCGCCACGTGCCCTGACGGGGTCCTTCCCGGGCGTGTGGGATTTCGGGTCCTCAAAAGCACCCGCCGGATTGCTTGTGTACCGCGCTTCCGGACGGGTCTCCTTCGACGTGAGCTGCGGTGCATCACCCCCGACGTCGAGGGTATACGGTGACGTGTTCGCGTGCGAACACACTTTTTGGCGACTCCTCTGGGGACGAAGCTTTGAATGGTCTCCGGCCCGTTCTTGCTACGAAGAGATTGTCATCTAGGATTTGCAATCTATAAAGGTAAGATGAATACCCAATTCACCTATGTAGATGCAAATAATGCATATGTTGTTGCTAAATCATTTAATGAGCATAATGTATCGACTAGCCCTAGCTTTATCAATCATGCATCTAATTATGTGCAAGAACCGATGCAACAAAATCTCCATGCTTCTACCTCATATAATTTTAGCAACATGGAACATATGTATACGAACTCCCATGCATCGGCAGCCCCGTAAATCCATATGCCGATGAACAACATGATGAGTTTCGTTAATCAAGTTGAAACACTTCACCTAGGAACTTCTGATATTATGCAACAAAGTGTTTCACATTTTTATTCATCGGCAACTAGCTTGGAATATGTTAATCAAAACATGCTGGTGGATACGGGAATTGGCCATGCTACTACTAGTTATCCGGCCAGTTACCCTCAGTCATCATATGCTACACCTCATGCTACTATTTTTTGGCACCATATGCAACTATGGGTATTCATAATTCGGCTTTGCACCTTCACGCTAATAACCGAATAAGTGAAAATTCTATAGGATCACATGTGTCGTCACCTAGTATCGTAGCATATAATTTCCCCCTGCAAAATTACAGAATTTTGGTGACATCTCGTTACCAAAAGAGTCTAAAAGTGTCGGGGGGCAGTTCTATCCAGATTGGGTCATTAAGAAAAATCTTACGTCTTTTTGGGACGAATGCAATGTTGTTCTACATGAATTAATAAAAGAGAGAAATCCTATTAATTCTGCTGCAATTCAAGCTAGATTGTGTCAAAAAGAGAAAGCATTGGGTGTAGATAGAATTATCAAAAAAGGTGGTGATTCGGATAACAAAGTTAATTCGGCTATTGAAAAGACCGAATCAAATATTACATATGCCGAATTTATTCTAGAAAAACAGGATGACAAGGTGTTGGGGAGCTATTCGAAAGAGGAACAACATATCGTTCAAGTAACGCAACCATCATGCTCTCCCAACGTGTTTGAAAATGTATGTCTAGCAAGTGATTTACCTATCTTCCGATTTGGTCGCAACTTTATTGTTGATGCTTTTATAAGAGAAATTCTCATAAGTAATTTTGAAAGACCAATGAAGAAGGGAAATTTACTTGTTAGCAATAAAAATATTATAGAACATATCGGTCAATCTATTGTACCATTTATAAAGACCAATAGTGACTTATTATTGCAGCCAAAGTTTTCCCCATTGCTTTATCAAAATTTCATATCTAATTGGGTAGCTTTCCTTGTTAAATACTTGGCTTGCACTTGGTCTCAATTGAGACATGTGTATTCTGACTATTTTCGTTTCAGAAATTTAAAGCCAAGATCAAATTCTTTTGAGAAATCCGATGCTAATATAATATCTTATCCAAATACATCGAAGATAGGGTGCAAAGCACAATGCATAGCCGAATGGGGAGATTCTAAATCTGAATCATTCATTTGCTTACCTCCAAAGCCATTCGCACACCAAGATCGGCTAGAAAACAAAACATATACCTTCGATTCAAACATGTGTGATCAAATCTTTGATTTGTTGTTGAAAAATAATTATATTAGAATTCTTGATCACCATGTCAAGCCATCTATCTGATACGTCTCCGTCGTATCTACTTTTCCAAACACTTTTGCCCTTATTTTGGACTCTAACTTGCATGATTTGAATGGAACTAATCCGGACTGACGTTGTTTTCACCAGAATTGCTATGATGCTATTTATGTGCAGAAACAAAAATTTTCAGAATGACCTGAAACTTCACGGAACACCTATTCGGAAAATATAAAATATCCTTGCAAAAGATGAAGACCAGGGGGTCCACCACCTGTCCACGAGGGTGGGGGCGCGCCCCCCTACCTCGTGGGCCCCCTGGAGCTCCTCCGACCTCAACCCCAACTCTATATATTTGGTTTCGGGGAGAAAAAAATCAAAGAGAAGGATTCATCGTGTTTTACTATACGGAGCCGCTGCCAAGCCCTAAAACCTCTCGGGAGGGCTGATCTGGAGTCCGTTCGGGGCTTCGGAGAGGAGAATCCGTCGCCATCGTCATCATCAACCATCCTTCATCACCAATTTCATGATGCTCACCGCCGTGCGTGAGTAATTCCATCGTAGGCTTGCTGGATGATGATGGGTTGGATGAGATCTATCATGTAATCGAGTTAGTTTTGTTAGGGTTTGATCCCTAGTATCCACTATGTTCTGAAATTGATGTTGCTATGACTTTGCTATGATTAATGATTATCACTAAGGCCCGAGTGCCATGATTTCAGATCTGAACCTATTATGTTTTCATCAATATATGTGAGTTCTCGATCCTATCTTGCAAGTCTATAGTCACCTATTACGTGTTATGATCCGTTAAACCCGAAGTGATAATAATCGGGATACTTACCGGTGATGACCATAGTTTGAGGAGTTCATATATTCACTATGTGCTAATGCTTTGTTCCGGTACTCTATTAAAAAGAGGCATTAATATCCCTTAGTTTCCATTAGGACCCCGCTGCCACGGGAGGGTAGGACAAAAGATGTCATGCAAATTCTTTTCCATAAGCACGTATGACTATATTCGGAATACATGCCTACATTACATTGATGAATTGAAGCTAGTTCTGTGTCACCCTAGGTTATGACTGTTACATGATGAACCGCATCCGGCATAATTCTCCATCACTGATCCATTGCCTACGAGCTTTCCATATATTGTTCTTCGCTTATTTACTTTTCCGTTGCTATTGCTATCATCATTACAAAATACAAAAAACACTACTTTTGCTACTATTATCTTTTGCTACCGTTACCACTACTATCATATTACTTTGCTACTAAACACCTTGCTGCAGATATTAAGTTTTCAGGTGTGGTTGAATTGACAACTCATCTGCTAATACTTGAGAATATTCTTTGGCTCCCCTTATGTCGAATCAATAAATTTGGGTTGAATACTCTACCCTCAAAAACTGTTGCGATCCCCTATTCTTGTGCGTTGACATGGCGCAGGAAGAAGCGTTTTTCAAGATCAGTAAGACGGAGACTTTGCTTGCTGATCGTATAAGTCCACGTTGCACTTGTGTACACGGATTTGCTGTTTGTCTTGTACAACGATAATGTATTTATTTTTTTGGTATTCTAATGTAATTACTGTGGAGTCACTCTCACTCCTGTTTTTTGGCATATTACTGGGACCTTGGAGATAAAGAACACACTCTTTAACATTCTGTAGGAATCATTTGCAATGGACAAGAGGAATCATTGTACTCAACAATCAATCTTTTTTTTTCCTGTTAGTGAGGAGCATAGCATGGACTTACTATAGCAGGTACCATTAACCTCCATACTCCATCGTTGCAATTAGTGTTCTTGTGAAGCTTAACGTAGAATATATGTTTGAGGTACAAATTTGTTGGTTCAAGTACCTTCAGAAATTTCTTAGGACTATTTGTCTTAATGTTTTCTATTGACATCCGACATTCATGTGTGCCTTTTATTGGTTGGATAACCAATTAGCTAAGGAGCAGTCTCTCTTTTTACCAGGCTCTGAACAATGCAAATAGTATTATTGGCTAACACTTATTGGAAAGGTATGTAACATACTTTAATTCTTTAGTTAAAAATACTTTAATTTTGATTTTGACATTGTGCTGACATAAACTTTAATTTTCATTTAACACTGTGCTAACATAAAAATAACTTGCTTAATTACTATGACCTATGTTGTTGGATTCAAATGTGTATTTTTCACATTGATAACTTCATAGTTGAACAACTTGATATGGCTGGTGCAACCAAAAGGAATCCATCGATCTCTGTTCGCCATCAAACACATACAGGTACTCTCCTCTCATTTGTCCCGATTTAATCTCCACTATGCCTTGTTGTCTGCCTTCATAATATTATTGGACAAAATCTCTCATGCACTACTGCTCTGAACTAGAATTTGCTCTGATGCTTCATGATTTGAATCTGATTTAGACTGAAGATATTTAAAATCAGATCATCCGCCCTCATGTATCAGATCATCCGCCCTCATATATGCTTAAACAAATTTAGCATATAGAAAAATCAGAGATCCTGGTCGTAACCTGATTTTTCGTGGCTTAGGTCTTGTTGCTTTTTTGTAGAGATACTCCTTGGATTAGGGAATGGTGCTTTCAATTATTATTTATTTCAGTACTACACTGCATCACTATCTGGGTAGAAAAAGTTGTGGATGTGTTTGAACAAGATTGTGGCAGCTGTTCCTGACCTTATGATGTGCTCTGTGCTCTTCCTTTGAAACAAAAACTTATATATTCATCCTTATCACTCATTTTTTGGTGTGGCATAAAGAACAAAAATTCCTTCTCCTGATCGGCTAGCCCCAAAACTCAACACCCTGCAACGTACAGTGGGACTAAATGCTTTGATCTCCCATATGTGATAATTTTTAGTATGAACTATGCTTAGCATGATTAGATGGATAATAGAAGAAATACAGACAGTGGCATGTTTTTGTAGAAGGTTATAGCCTGTGCAGCCGCACGGGTTGATGACTAGTACAAGAGTAATCACAATCATTTCATCGACCTTCTACCTCCGTAAGTGTAAAACTGTTCACAGAGTTCTGAATATCAACTTCGATTTTCTCTATTTCTGCACTCCTACGTGCAAAGTAGGCAGGGCGATTTGGAGATGGAAGTGTGGTGCTTCCATTCTTCAAGACAAAGACGACCATTGACATGAGTGGCCTATCATCCGGGTTTTTTGGACACACATGAGCCCCACATGGACACAAAGCAGAACTTCTTCTGATGAACAAGTATCCATGATAGATGAATCTGCAAGTTCTTCTGCATTTCCTTCCTTCCACATATTCCATGACTGAGCCAATAAAAACATGAAATGAAAGCTCTTTTCATTTAATTGTCAAAACCAAAAATCCACCTAAACTTGATATCCTTATAAATAGAAACTCAGGAGAAATATTTTGTGTACTCACATATATACCAAGGCTAGGAAAACTCATGGTTTGAGTACAGAAGTTTCTCCTTAAACCAGGTATGACCTCTAGTAGTAGCACGCTGAAGCTGTAGACGTCAGACTTAGTAGAGAAGACACCTTCCATTGCATACTCAGGGGCCATGTAGCCACTAGGCCATGTCATTTACAAAGCGTTAGCAAATAGAGTTGAATGTTGTCACGGTTAAAATCAGCTATTGATTCATGAGTTACTCGCTATGTTCCGACAACGCGTTGGGCATTTGCATTTTGCTGGTTTTCAGCAAAGATTCTCGCCATGCCGAAATCTGCTATCTTGGGTTTCATATCTGCGTCTAACAAAACATTTGCGGCTTTGAGATCCCTGTGGATTATGGTCAACCTTGAGTCCTCATGAAGATAGAAAAGTCCCCTTGCAATCCCTTTGATTATACTAAATCGTGTTGGCCAATCCAACAACAATTTTCTTGAGTGGTCTGTAAAAATAAAAATGTAAGCAAAATTGATTTTGCAAAAAAAAACTGTGATTTATAAGAATATGTACCAAAAAGGGTAGCATCCAAGCTCTTGTTAGGCAGATACTCATATATAAGAAGCTTTTCGTCTCCATCACTACAACATCCAAGAAGTCGAACCAAATTTCTATGTTGCAATTTTGCAATTAGAATTACTTCATTCCTGCATTCTACCGTGCCTTGTTGAGATTCTCTACTTAGCCTCTTGACAGCAACTTCTTGACCACCTAACGTTCCCTATAGAAATACAATGTAAATCTCAGATTTGAGTTTGGGAAATGAACAAATCAATTATCCTGAAGTAGAAGGAATAGCAAGAAAACGTATAAGTTACCTTGTAAACTTTTCCGAAGCCTCCTTGCCCAATCATGCATGTTTCGGAGAAAATGTTGGTTGCAAGGAAAATTTCTTCTAATTTTACAAAAGGAAATTCTTGATCACACGGAGGGTTTTCATCAGAGATATGCATGACATCCGTTCTTATATTCTTGTGCTTTCTCCATTTTATATTCTTGCCTGCTCCCACATTGTTATAGTCATTTCCTCTCTAACAAGTATATATAACAGAAATAAGAAAGAAAAGGTTATAGTGACCCCCTGGAAACTTTTGCACATCTGTCACCACGGCAAAGGTAAAATGGCGATGGCAGACCATATAATATGGGAATCACTTGACATAAAAATGAGATCCATGTGTTTGAAAAAACACCATGGAGGACCCCTTGCCCACTCCACAGCACCATGGGCAGTTGCTCTGTTTTTTCAAAACACTTGGACACCGAGTATTTGTAGAACTGTGATTCACTGAGGATGGGAAGTTCAAACCACTATGATCGATGTGCCTCATCCTAAGTTGGGTTCTCTATCTAGTAGATTGCCTATTATTGTTACATCACTCCCCACAGTGATTATACCGTGCACGGAACCACCTAGCCCCATACGGTAGTAGACGAACGCCAAATTTACATGGTAAAATGGACATCCTCACAAGATGGTAAAGTATGGATTTTTCCTAAGAAGATCAACAAAACATACCTTTGAATTTTAACCATAGAAGGAATATGCATATGAGCACCAGAACACTGCCTCCTAAAATTGGCAACACAATCCTCACCGGAACCGGATTGCTCTTTGTCCTTTTACCTTCTTTAGTGCACATACAATGAAAGAACAAATGACTGATGAAACTACATATATACGGAGTATTAGCTAATATGAAACCAGTATTAGTAGAAAGAAGGGTGAATTGAGCTTCAGTACCAGCTGTTGTATCCATGCCTGCAAGTCGAAGATAGAGTGTGTCGTTGCCGAATTCTGCGCCTACCTTTCCCGTGTCAATCAACTCCCCGACCCACACCAAGCACCTCGAAACGACGTATCTCCTGGAACTGCCGCTGCTCAGATTGGCATAAGCATATCCCACACATGAACAATTGAGGGTGCACTCCACCGCGCACTCCTCAAGCGTGCTCCTATCCCCGCCGACGAGCACGAACCTATCCGGCGACTTCATCCCTGGCAAGGCCAAGAATCCATTGTCGCAGCCGCGTAGCGCCTCCTTCCGTCGACACCCTGCTGAGAACCTGGCAGCAGCCCACTCGTCTTTGTGCGCCGGCTCAAAGCCATCGAGGCACTCAGAGCAACTCCAATGGGGCGACCCATTTCATCCGCCCGCGTCCGTTTGGGTTGACGCGGACAAAAGTGGCAGCCCAACGCGCCGACCTAAACTCAAATCGTGTCCGTCCGGCGTCCGCGCCGACCCATTTCCGGCCCAAAATTGCGCCTGGAATGCGTCGGCACGGACGCGAAACGGACGCGCCGCGCGTCTTCTCGCCGTCCGCCGCGTCCCCACCTGGCGGCCACCCAACCGCCACCGGTCGTCTTATTTATGACGACCACCGACAGCGGGCCCACGCGTCAGCCAATGTGCGCGTCCTTTTTTAACCACGCGTGCGGCGGGGTCGGCCTCATCCACTTCTCCCGTCCACATCTGGCCCCCACCACTTTCTTTGCTTCCTCGCCGGCGACCGCAAACCCTAGCGCGTGCCATGGGCCTCTTCGGCAAAAGCAATGGCAAGGGGAAGGGCACCCCCGACGCCTCGTCATCCCGTGCTCCCCCTCCCCCTCCCCCTCCACCGCCGGCGCGTTTCCGCCCTGGACGCCGACGCCTGCACATCCCGGTGCACCAAGCGCGGTGGCACTGGGAGTACAGGCAGCCCCTCCCCTACCCCGACGTGATGCTGCCGCACCATTGGCATTTGGATCCAAACCGGATCCCGGTGCCGGCGGTTCCGCGGACCCAGCGGGCGCACGACGACGAGGTGCGCCGGTGTCGCGCGCTGCTCACACCGGAGCAGCGTCGATTGCCCGAGTACGCCGCCGACTCTCCTAACTGGGAGGCTTGGTTCGCCCTCGAACACGAGGAGCAACGACGCTCGGGTGTCGACGCCGTCCCGCCGCCGTTCCCACTGCCGCCCTCGCAGGTAGAGCCGGAGGACATGGAGGCGGAGGCGGAGTACCAAGCCGCCCTCGAAGAGGCCCTGCAACATGCGCTGGAGGCTAGCCGCATCGAGGAGGACGCGCACTGGGATGGGCTGGAGCAAGCCCTTGCCCTGTCGGCGGCGGGGGACTCCGTCCACACCCCGCTCTTCGTGTTGCCGCCTCCGCCGTCGCCGCCCGTACAACCCAAGCCGGAGCCGGAGCCGGAGCCGGAGCGTAAGCGCTCCTCACCTCCACCCACTTGGCCGGAGGAGGCCTACTCGTGGACGGGCCAGTACCACGAGTGGGTGAGCGCGCCTCCCGTTTACTTCGCCGCGACGCCGGAGGAAGAGGCGGCCCACCTCGAGCGATGGAAGGAGCACTGGCTCCGCCAGGAGCAGGGCGACGGCGAGGAGCAGATACGCTACGAGGCCATGCTCCAACACGACGCGGAGGCGCTCCGGCTCGAGGAGGAGGAGGAGGAGGAGCGCGCGCGGCATGCCGCAATGCCGCCGCCCCAGCAGACGCCGGAGGAGGCTGCCCTGGCAGCGTACCAGGCGGCGTTCGGGTGGGCTGGCCCTGCTCCGGTCTTCATCGACCTCACCGACGACGGCGACATCGAGGGCAAGGGCAAGGGCAAGGCCGACGACGTCTAGGGCAGCATGCGGGGCGGCAGCAGGCGGGCGCAGACTTTTTTTAATGTTTTTATTTAATGTTTATTAGATGTAGGTGGACTTTGGCCGGCGTTTGACCGGCCACTTTTATGTTTAATTATGTTTATTTCATGTAACTTGTTTTTTTCAAGTCGTCACATTTAGGTCGGCCTTCCCGTTGGACGATCAAGCTGACCCATTTTAAAATGCGGACGCCGGCGTCCGCCTGACCGATCTAAACGGACAAAAAGCAAACAAAGCACGCGTCCGTTTGGGTCGCCCCGTTGAAGTTGCTCTTATAAGTCGGGTCAGGCGCCGCTCTCTCATCACAGTAGCCATAGGGACCGCAAAAGCCATAGCGGTTGCATACAGGAGACGGCCACTCACCGAGGACGTCCCAGGCTGACGACTTGCTGCTCCAGCTTTGGAGCTGGTACTCGCCGGAGTATGTTAGCACATACCTAGTAGGCGGGGCGCCGTCGGACAGACTATAGGTGAGGTAGACCCTGTGTTTTGATTTTCGGCCAAAAAAAGTGGATTTCGGCCGAATTTCGGCCATCTCAGCCTAGGCGAAAAGTATATTTAGGCCGAAATTGCTTAAATTTGGCAAAATTTGGTTAAATTTAAGTTAAATTGCAGTCAAAATTTGGTCAAATTTCAGCTGAAATTTTTGAAAATGGCCGAAATTCGGCCATCTCGGCCTAGGGCGAAAAAAAGCTCAAACCGAAAATCAAAACACAGGGTAGACCTCGTCATCGTTGTTGATGACAGCCAGATAGAGGATGATAGCAGTGGTGTTCAGGGCCTCCACCTGCTGGTACCTGCGCTGGCTCGTCACCAGATACCCTGTCCATGGCGGGGTGCGGGCCACCGGGCGCTCCCCGTCCCAGAGGAAAATCTGGAGCAGTGTGTCTAGATCCCCGCCATAGGAGAAGCGCCCTGGCGAGGGGTCGGTGGGACCCGTCCAGGACACTAGACGCTCGTCGTGGACACGTGTCCTGTACCTGAACCGGATCTTCATACCAGAAAGAAGTGTGTCGGTCATGTGGTCGAAGCTTTGCCACAGCATGGTGCCGTTGGAAGAACCGCCGCCGGGGGTGGCGAGCCTGGGTCGGTAGCCACATTGGTCGTCGTCCAGAGGACACGGCTGCCACGATCACCATCGGACAGAACAAGATTGGAAGTGTTGGTGAGGGAAAGCATTGGTGAAGAGGAAGTGATGTTCCTTTTTGAGACTGGAGTTTCCCGGTTGGCGACCCACACGACGGTGAGCTCAGGTATGTCGTTGTACCATATGCCGACGTACAGCTTGGCCATAGCAGTGGAGTTGGAGGGGTCAAAGAAGCCCAAGGCGAAGGAACCATCGTCCGAGATGATGGTTGCGCCAGGCGAGAGCGGCTTGCCGGGGACAAGCCGGTCATCACACGCGCACAACGGCAGGAAGCTCAGAAGGATCAGCGCTCCGGCGCCGATGCGGCAGGTGAAAGCAGCTGGCCAACCCATAGGTGATGGTCGGTGCTAAGCTTCTGACAGATGCTTATAATTGGGAGCACTTGCATCAAGCCTCGGTGGTTTACATTAAAAAAATGCTTTGACGAATGAGACCTACTCGTTTTCGGAATAATGGCAAATTGCTTCAGAGCAGTTGAGACTTGAGACAACTTGAGAGTGTATCGGGAGTTGACATTTTGGTTGTCCGCGTCGGAGTTGGGATGCCACAGTCAGTGCTGACTAGTGACTTAAACATTAAGCTATACATGAAGTAGTTAGTCAGACCAGACCAGGTACAAATGTAGGAGTTAAGGGTAACGTGTGCTACCGTTGTAAATGCCACTATGCGTAGTTTGGTGTTTATCTACCTCATGACCTCATCTTGTCACAGCTTAATTACAGGGTTAACAGCAAAGCAACATGATCATGATCACAAGTTCAGAACAGCTGGGATGCAGGGTCTTCATTCAGAGATGCTTTTTTTTTACGGTTAACGGCAGGAGCTCTGCTTTTCATTATAGGCGAGGGAAAACTGTACAGACTGAAATCAGTCAGAACAAAGGATAGAGAAAAAAGAAAAGAGAGGAAAAAACTACTCCCCGCAAAAAGCCTGGCCAATAGTCAGGAGGTCATCTCTAATCAAGCTAACTAAGCCGGAGAGAGCCAGGGTCGTACTTTCAAAAATCCTGCGATTGCGTTCTTTCCAGATGTGCCAGGCAACCAAAACTGGCAGGACAGACTTGTGGATGGCATGTTTCTTGGAGAGAAAACATGAGGTCTTCTTCTACCATCCAAGGGCAGTTGTGGTCGTGCGAGCAGCAGCCGCTGTCCCTGGGTGGGAAGAGCTGAAGGCGAACCATACTTGCTTGCTGAATGGGCACTCGAGCAGAAGATGTGTCAATGTTTCCATGGATTGATCACAGAGTGCACAAGTTGCATTGTGCGGCCATCCACGCGAACAGAGTCTGTCCGCGGTCCACAGCCGATTTTGGACGAGCAACCACATGAAGAATTGAACCTTTCCATCCGTTTTAAGCTTCCAGACTTTGTGCAAACTTGGGTTGTGGATGTGAGCGATGAAGTGTGTGTCATAGGCAGAGGCCGCGGTGTAATTGTTAGAGGATGTAAGCGTCCAGCGGATAGAATCGGCATGTTCAGAGATGCTTTTACTCTAGCCTGTATCATATTCAGAGTTTTGTTTTAGACAAGTATCATATTCAGAGATGTGTGCAAGTACTATAGTCACGGCCCACAGGCAGGCACTAGCATAACTGTGACTGATGAATTTCTGTGGAGAGTTGAAAAAGGCTGCAGAAATATAACTTTTTTCCAACTGCAAACCCTTAGCAAAAGTAGATGAAAAATTAAGACGACTTCTGCTATCTGGAAAAAAAAAGCCAGAAATGTTAGCAGGAGGAAGCTCATCCAATTGACAAGAGGGTTGCTGTCCTTTGTTTTTTCAAGTAGTACGTATATCCTAACATATAGTCCTCTGTATCAAAAGGGAGTATAAAAAAAGTCTTACATTTTGATATAGAGGGAGTAGTTTTTTTGTAACTGAGACTATATGTTATGCAAATGAAAAATTGAATGGAGAACATACGAAAAGATAGTAATGACTACTAAGCAACACATGATACATCCCTGTTTTCCTTTTTTGGAAAATGACATCGCTAACTATTGAGCCATACATTTAACGATAGTGTTCGATTTATCTAATGTATTGTTTCCTTGGAGAGCATTTCAATACAGCTAAAACAAAAGATTTATTTCATCGTCCCTCTATCTCAGTAAGAGTAAAGCTGTTCACGGATGTCGGAATGTCAGTTCTGATCTGATTTGTTGCAGCACTTTGTCTCGCAAAGTAGGCCGGGAGATTGGGGGATGTAAGTGGGGTGCTCCCCGTCCCGTTCTCTAGGACAAACACAACAGATGACATGAGCGGCCTATCATCGGGGTTCTCCTGAACACACAAGAGTGCTACATGGATGCAAAGCAGAATTTCATCTGGTGAAGTATCTAAGATAGATGAGTCCGTCAGCTCATTGGTCCTATCTTCCTTCCACATATTCCATGACTGAAACAACCAAAACATCATATCAGTACTATTTTCCAATATCCAACAAAAAATGCTTCCACTTTTCGTAACGAAATTTGACAAAATTCATGTGTACTCACATATACTGTGAGGCTAGGGAATCCCATGGTTTCACTAATGGAGTTTCTCCTTATACCAGTTACAACCTCCAGTAGTAACACGCCAAAACTGTAGACGTCAGACTTGGTAGAGAAGACACCCTCCATTGCATACTCAGGAGCCATGTAACCACTGTTTGATCATTTTAATTACAAGAGGTGTCTAATGGGAGTTAAATTTACTGAAAAAACAATATGGGTTTTTTAAATGGATACTCACTATGTTCCAACAAGGTGTTGGGTATTCGCATTTTCCAAGTTATCGCCAAAGATCCTCGCCATACCAAAATCCGCTATCTTGGGTTTAAAATCTGCATCTAACAAAACATTTGCAGCTTTGAGGTCTCTATGAATTATGGTGAACCTTGAGTCTTCATGAAGATATCGAAGTCCCTTTGCAATCCCTTTGATTATACGAAACCGTGTCAACCAATCCAACAGCAATTTTCTCGAGTCATCTAAAACAGAAACAAATGTAAGAAACAAATTCAAGTTGTCATAAAAATCATGGTTTGTTATTAGAATACACACCAAAAAGGGTAGCATCTAAGCTCTTATTTGGCAGATACTCGTATATCAGGAGCTTTTCATCTCCCTCACTGCAGCATCCAAGAAGTCGAACCAAGTTTCTGTGTTGCAATTTGGCAATTAGAATTACTTCATTCCTAAATTCTTTTGTTCCTTGTTGAGAATCTCTACTTAGCCTCTTGATTGCAACTTCTTGACCACCTAACATTCCCTACAGGAATATAGTGAAAATCTTATACTTGACTTTGTAGTATGAAAAAATTAGCTCTCTTCATTAGAATTAATCCTAGGAAAGAACATATTTAATGAGTTACCTTGTATACTTTACCAAAGCCTCCCCGTCCAATCATGCATGTTTCAGAGAAATTGTGGGTTGCAAAGGCAATTTCTTCTAATCTTACAAATGGAAATTCTTGATCATGGGGAGAGTTTTCTTCTTCAAATTCATCAGAGATACTCATACCCTCCAGCCTTATATTCTTTTGCATTGTCCCTTTCTTGTTCTTGCCTGCTCCCATAATGTTAAAAGTGACTACATCTCTAATGAGAACATCACAAAAATAAGAAATAATAAAGTTATATTTGACCCCTACCACTATTGATGTTTGTATATTATTCCCTAATTTATGAACTCATGGAACTAGAGGAAATAACCCACGAGGCACATCTACCACCCAGCCACCCACTCCCCTAGAAAAACACAGACACAACCCTCAGTCCATAGATGTTGCTCTGTTTCTCAGCCCCACGATAACCAGTATCTCAGTTATTACGATTGCATGAATATGAAGCGGCACAAAGCGAATGTGGTTTGTCTAACATGTGGAATCCACATTATCCATCACTACACCACCACAAATAGTAGCTAAATCATGCTATAAACCATCTACAAAATTATTTGATCTAGTTTCCATTCATGTGTTAGAGGATTTTGTAATCTAAGGGTATATTGCGGTAGTAGACGATGTAGTCCAAGTTTAGGCGGTGACACATACTCTCTCAAAAAGCGGCCAATATAACCTTCTACTAAACAGAGTTAACTAAACGTACCTTTGAATTTTAACCATGCAAGGGAGATGCATATGAGTACTAGAACACCAGAGCCTACAACTGGAAGCACAATCCTCACTGCATTGCTCTTTATTCTTTTACCTGTGCAACAAATTCATATACAAGAAAAAATGGTTTTATTATTTCTCAGTTGAATGAGAAATAACCCTTTCTAAGTCATGGCGAACAACCATCAAACTTTAGCATGATATTTGTGCAACTACCAGAGGGATGAAAAAATCTTGATCCAGTGGCTGTTGTATTGACCAAGAAATAACTATTTCTAGTGACTAAGTGATGGTCCCAAATGAGTGATAGAACTAGAAACATGTTATTGAAAACAAAACAACTGGTAGAAAGAGGGATAAATGACAAAACCAATATGATAAAGAGGGAGAAACTGAGATCTAGTACCTTTGGTTGCAGCCATGCCTGCACGTCGAAGATAGAGTGTCTCGCCGGTTCGCTCCCCAACCTTTCCCGTATCTATTAACTCTCCAGACCACACCAAGCACCTCGGCACGTGTCCTCCGAACCTGCTGCTGCTCAGGTTGGCGAACGCATATGCCACACAGGAGCAATTGCGGCTACACTCCGCCGCACAGTCCTCATACTTACTCCTCCCTCGAGCAATAAACAAAGACCCATCAGGCGACTTCATCCCCGGCAAGGCCACGAAGCCGTCACTGCACCCTTGCAGTGCCTCCTTCCGTCGGCACCCGGCCGAGTATCTGCCGCTAGTCCACTCCTCCATGCTACTCGGCTCAAAGCCATCGAGGCACCTGCATGTTGGCACGGTGGGTGCCTCGGCCGTCTCGTCACAGTAGCCATACGGGCCGCAGTAACTGTAATGGTTGCATTCAGCGGATGGAAACTTCCAGAGGACAACCCATGTTGATGACTTACTGCTCCAGCTTTGGATCTGAAACTCACCATAGTAGGTTAGCACCATCCTGGTGCGTGGGGCGCCGTCGGAGAGGCTATAAGTGACGTATGCCTCATTGTCATTGTTGACATAGGCCAGGTAGATGATAAGATCACTGCTATTTGTGGCCCCAAGTAGTTGTTGCCGTAGGCTCATCACTAGATACCCTGTCCAGGGGGCAGCACGAGATACCGGGTGCTCGCCGTCCCACAAGAATGTCTGGAACGACCTGTTCGTGTCGCTGCCATAGGAGAAGCGCCCCCACGAGGGGTCGCTGGGGCCTCTCCATGATAGCAGGCGCTTGGTGGTGGTACGCGTCCTGTAGTTTATGCCGATCTTCATGCTGGGAAGGAACGTGTCTGTGCGTTGGTCGAAGCTCTGCCACAGGATGGTGCCGTTTGACGATCGGATGACGAAGTTACCGGTGTTTAGAAGCACCGCCGTCGGGGTAGACGAGACCAGACCATTGGTCAGGTTGGCTGTTGTCCAAACGACACGGCTTCCGCCACCACCATCAGAGAGAACCAGATTAGAGCTATTGGTGAGGGAGAGCTTCGGTGTTGAGGAAGTTGTGTTGGTGGCCGGGGTATTTTGGTTGGCGACCCACACAACGGTGAGCTCGGGGATGTTGTTGTACCATACGCCTAGGTACAAGCTGGCCGGAGAAGAATTGGAAGGGTTGAAGAAGCCCAAGGCGAATCCACCATCATCGGAGACGATGGTGTTACCAGGGGACAGCGCCCTGCCGGGGACAAGCCGGTCTTGGGAAGCGCTCAACGGCAGGAAGAGGAGAAGGATCATGACCGTGGTACAGCTGGTGAGAGACGACCAATCCATCGACTGATCAGGCCTAGATCTTAGTACTAGTTATGGTCCAACTAACTAGTTACGATAACTGGGAGCAATTAAGTACTTCCCACAAAACAAAACAAAAACTAGGAGTAAGTACATAATTATACCAGTCCTTGGTCCAGAAGCAAGCGATGCTTTGACGAACGCAGGTGATTGTATAATGCAATGTTCTTGAAATTCTAGCAGCTGAGACTTCACAAATCAGCTGTCAGCGTCGGAGTTGGGATGCCACCGTCATTGCTTACTTGTCAGACTTAGGACTGAAATATTAAGCTATATAGACGGATAGCTTTTGTATATCAACACTTTATTCTGGTCGGACTGCTTCTTGTGCAAATGCAGCAGTGACTGTATGTATATACAAAGTGATCTTCGCGATATTTTTACTAAGGCGAAGTGTCAGCCTTACTCTGTCAAGCGCCTAATTGTATAGCAATCTCCTTTTAAAAATCCTTGCAAGTTCACCCCCTTTTTTTGAAGACAAGATCAACTGTCAATCTGTTTGTCAATCAGACATTGTGTCCATTTGTTGACATGTGAATCCATCTTGTCCACTACTAGAACAGCGTTAATTTCTTGACAAATTGCTGACAGGATCCAGCACTCACGTCAGGTTGATAATGAAAGCGGATGACTGGAAAATGCAAAGCTTGAATTCTGGTTCGACTTGAGAGAGTCTTGGAGTTGACATTTGAGCTGTCCACATACGGTACTTAAAAGCTTAAAATGGCAATGTCGCTGGTGGAACCACAACACATGGCATGGATCCAAACAGTGTCTTTTGAAACAAGATTTAGTAATTATTTTCTTTTCAAACCATGGACGAGAACAGCATGTGATCAATACGGAGAAATTGGACGCACTTCGTGGGCCGCGATATTATTTTGAACTGTACTTGAAAGAACGGAGTCTATCTGCCAACCTCGTACATATCACTCAAAAATTGGATTCCCACATGTAACATGCATGTATGAGGCTCATTTTGCAAGTACCAAAATGGGACCTCATTTTCCTTTGTGGCTCGAAGGACAGAAGGATATTAGTGAAGTTGACATTACAGATGCAGGCATAGTTGATCTTCTCCCTGATTGGTTTTGGACTGTATTCTCCAATGCTAGATGTATAAATATCTCTTGTAATCAAATAAGGGGCCGGCTACCAGCAACACTGTTATTTATGACTTCTGAACAAATGCTTGAACTCAACTTAAATGGCTTTACAGGTTTGCTGCTACTGCTACCAGAATCGTTGGTGTTCTTAGATATTCCAGGAATTCTCTAGCAGGACCACTTCCCCAAGACTTTGGGACTCCAATGCTGAGAGAGCTTGTATTCTTCGCAAATCATATTAATGTAACAATTCCAGTATATATATGTCAGCTGCAGTATATGAGAGTGTCGGATCTTCCAGAGTGTCGGCCAACTTCCCAGATCTTTCAGAAAATCATATCAATGGAAGCAGGCTGTTGTCGGCTCTGATCTTGCACGACAACAACCTTTCTGGCAAATTCCCTGAATTCTTGCAATACAATCCGATTTTCATGTCACTTCGAAGAAACTGCCATCCCTTCAAACTAAAAATGCCATCAAAATCGTTCGCAAATGCCACCTCTTTCTGGCGACCGTTCGCCAACTAAGGGGGTCCACATTTTAATCGCCTTGCAATGAAAAATAAAAAAATCAATCACCAATCACTGCATACGTGCATAATAATTGCACATATATAATTTGACTTTCTTTGTTTTGAAAAAAGTGAATGGAAATCTTATCAACAAAGCTAGATACTATATATATAATAGATAGTGTGATGTGTATAGTGGTATATCTTTTGCTAATAAAGCTAACCAGAAGAATACTAGCGCTAACTATATAGCTAACGACCACCGGGGAAAGTCACCATCTGATCCCCCTCCTCTCCTCTCGCGCGACCGCGTCGTCCCCGCGGGCGACAGGCCGCGCTCCGGCGCCCCCCCTCCTCTAGAGCCCCCCCTTCCCTCCCTCCCTCCCTCCCCGCCGCCGTCGCCGGCACCCGCGGCCAGGCCTGGCCCCTGGGTTGCTGGCGGCGGCGGCCTCCTGCCCTTCCCCTCTCGGTGCTCCCCGGCGCGGGGCGGTGTGCGCCGGGGGGTGCTCTTCGGCGGCGGCGGTCCGACGTGGCGGCGGAGATCCTGGCGCGGCGTGGGTGGACGACTGGGCGACGGCGTCGCCGTTGGCGGCGGGGCGGCGCGGCGGCGCGGCCTGAACCAGCCCGCTCGGCCCAGATCTGGGCCCTTCGGGCCCCCATCTGGGTTTGGGCGGGCCGGCGGCGGGACGGGCCGGCGGCGTGGCCTCCAGGAGGCAGGAGAGCGGCGTTGACGGCTGGGAGCGGGTGGCGCAGGTGCCGGCTTGCTGCAACATGGCCGGCGGGGCTTTGCGGGTCCGTTGTGGACCTGGTCGGGCCAGGGGTGGCCCGGTGTGCCCTGCTGCCACGTCCGGTCGGCGACCACGACGTCGCCGGGGGCTCGGGCCTCCCGCACGTCGGCGGGGGAGGTGGTTCCCTCCCGCTTGGCTTCGGTGTGGTTCCTCCCGTCGCTTGGCGCTTCTTTCCGGCCTCCTTGGCCTCGTGGTGGTGTTCGCAGCGGGGCGGCGTGGATGTGTCCAAGACCGTGGTGGCGCGTGCTTGCGGGTGGCTTGATGGTTGGATGGCCCCGGTTCGAGTGGGTAGCGGTGCTTGGGGATGTGGGAGAAATCTTTGCCGGTTCTTCCGGCTCCGACGCAGTGACACCTGAGGGTGCCATCATTCCTTCTTGAAGGGCGTCGGCGCTACCCATCACCCGCTCCCCTCCGTATGCCGGGGGAAACCCTAGGACTCGTCCGGGCAGCAGCGTCGTTGGCGTCGCATTCCTTCTTGAAGGTGCTGCTTGGTATGCGGCGGGCCGGTGCCATGGCGTGTGGTGGGACGAAGGTGGAGGGCGCAGCGGTGGCGGATCATTTGTGCTTGCCGAGCTGCCGTTGTTGGCTTTTATTTCTTCTTTTTCCCTTTTGGGCTTGTTGTGCCGTTCGCCCCGGCAGTTACTCTGTGATCGTGTGTCTGGTGCTTTATAATATAAAGCGGAGGAAAACCCTTTTTCGGTAACTATATAGCTAACCAAACTATAGATACTATATGTCGATTGTATGTTGACATGGACCGTTCGTCTTTCTTCTTCTTTCAGATCGAATAGCTAACGGCCTCACTAGATATTTCTCCATGATCGCTTTATTGCCTTTTGAGTTGGATGCAACTTCGACTTAACCGTGCGCTCTATATACTTTGCTGCCAGCTACCGTATAGGCGAAGTATCATGTGATGTGAAAATGGACAACCAGTGAAAATCTGGAAATTCCATCAGGGGCCATTAGATTGAGAACAAACGACACGGATTGGAGGTGGGATTGTAGCCATCCACTTAAACCCATATTAGCAGATAACCCCCTTCTTTTACCCACTATCATTAGGTCCTTCAACCACGATCAAGATCTTCTTGCCGTGATGGAGATTTGCCCTACAGCGGCCACGAAGCACCCTACGCCGGCCCTAAACCATCTCCCTACACCGGCCATCACTAGTAAAAAAGGGGGGCAAAGGTTCAGACCGGGTCAGCCCATTAGTCTCGGTTCAGTCCAGAACCGGGACCAATGGAGGCATTAGACCCGGTTCGTGAACCCAGGGGACCGGCCGGGCCACGTGGGCCATTGGTCCCGGTTCGTCTGGACCTTTCGTCCCGGTTGGTGGGACGAACCGGGACCAATGGGCCTCGCTCTTGGCCCACCACCATTGGTCCCGGTTGGTGGCATGAACCGGGACCAAAGGCTCCCCTTTGGTCCCGGTTCATGCCACCAACCGGGACCAATGGTGGTGCCTATATATACCCCCTCGCGTAAGAGCAGAGCATACTGCTCTATTTTTTCTGGCCGAGGGGGGCTTGTGGTGCTCTAGCTCACCTTCTATGCACACAAGGTGTTCGATGGAATGCCCGAGCCACACTACTTAAGCTTTTTCCTCTCCAAGCTCGACCTCCAAACTTCATTTTCCTTAATATTTATCTAAGCCAACTTCCCAGATCTTTCAGAAATCATATCAATGGAAGCAGGCTGTTGTCGGCTCTGATCTTGCACGACAACAACCTTTCTGGCAAATTCCCTGAATTCTTGCAATACAATCCGATTTTCAAATGTCTGTGGCCAAAATATCCTCAAGCGTAAGCTGCTGGTGCTTCACTGAAGAATGAAGACTAGCTTGGGCTTATCTTTTGCCCTGGATCCATGCTTGTATTTCGTGTGTTCTCTAGCATTTCGCTTGTACTCCAGGATCAAGTGCTCTCCTCGACCTTGTATTTGCTGGACCGTTGCTGCTTGAGCGGCCTAATGAGATGAACCGGACTACAGAACCTGCATCCCTTTGTAAGACTGAAAATTTGCCAGATTGTGAAGGAGCCATTGGTACCGTACGGTAAGCATAGTGATGCTTTCTGGGTCAGATCAAGTTGTCCTTCCGCAAACAAACTACCACCGCAGAGCCCTCGGTGTGCTATAGAAAGCTCTGGCTGGGCGCGAGGCCTCAGCATTTCGTCGAACAGCTGCTGGGCAATACCACAAGCCCGGCGCTGCTGGTCAGCCTGACGCGAGGCTGTTCCTGCCACGGCCTCCGCGTCGCTGGATGCCCCGCGAGGACTGCTGCGTCCTCTGGTGATGTCCGCGGGAGGAGAGGCTCTTTTTTTTCAGCCATGGGCCCATGGCGATGTGCTAACGAACGAAACCTACCCTCAGGTAGTACATCGGCCAGTGTCTCCAAAAAAAAGGTAGTACATTGGCCCATGAAGCAGATTCCTTCCGGTGATTTTTCCAAAAAAGTTCTGAATTTCAAAGAACGTTCACAGATTCAAAAAAGTGTTCGCCGGATTCAAGAACAGTTCTTGAATTCAAAAAATGTTTGAGATTTCAGAATAATGCACTTTTTGAATTTTAATGAACCATTCTTATATTTTGATGAAAAACAATTATGAGCGCATTTAAATAATGATGAACATCTTTTGCATACGAGGAAACAATTCTGCGTTCAATGAACATTTTTTGAACTTGATGATCAAAATTTGTATACCAATATTTGTTTTAGAAATATGGAAGAAAGTTTTTTCAATTTGATGAACATTTCTCGAAATTGATGAACAAATTTGAAAATTGATGAAAAAATTGAATTCTTATGAACAAAAAATTTAATTCAATGAACATTTCTTTACATTCATGAACATTTTTTGAATTGATGAACACAAAAGTGTTCACGAATTTGAAAAGAAAATTCGCAAAAAAGGTGAAAAAGTAAAGAAGGAAAACAGAAAAGAAAACAAAAAAAAGAAAAAATAACATGAAAATAAAAGAGGAAAAATGGTCGGGCCCAAAAGACCGCCCACCCTCGGCACGGAGTTGTGACCACTCATGCCTCTAAAGAGCGAGGCAAAGGGTAACACTAGGGCGGAGCTCCACCTTTTGTTCTTCCAGCTCGGACTCCTAAACTAGAAACTATATAATAGGCACGAGATGATCAGGTGTGTGCACTAAAGCTCGACATGATTCCTACCTAGCGAAGCACCTAGATGGACCGACCCAACCAGAGTGCTCTTCATTTTCAACGGAAAAAAACAGAGTGCTCTGCTTTCCAATTTTATACCGGCATTTTTCCTGTGTTTTTCTTTTTGGGGGTTTTTGTGCTTTTTCTTTTCCCTTTTTACTTTTTATTATATTTTATTTTCCCTTTCTTCTTCTTTATTCTATTTTATTTTTCTTTATTCTGAAATCACAGGTATATTTCCAAACTCGTGAATATTTTAAGGAATCTAAACACATTTTTCACATTTGTGACCAGTGTTTTAATTCCAAGAACTATTTTCAAATTCATAAATGGTTTTTGAAATCCGAAAACAATTTTATAATTTTGTGAACATTTTCTGAAATTGGAGAATAATGTATAAATTTGTAATACTTTTAAAAGCAAGAGATATTTTCAAATACATGAACATTTCTTGTAATTAAAGAACATTTTTTAATTCGTTGATATTTTGACAACAAATTTCAAATTTATAGCAGTCTTTTGGAATCCAAGAACTATTTTCAAATTCATAAACATTTTATACATGCAAGAACATTTTCTAAATCTAGAACATTTACTAAAATTCATGAATATTTTCTGAAATTCGTAAAGAATATTAAATATGCAACCATATTTTTAAATCTTGGAACAGTTTTCAAATTAGTGGAATTATTTTGAAAAAATGAAGGTTTTTTTAAAAATCGCAAACATTCTTGGAAATTCTAGAAAAAAATAAATTTGGGAACATTTTTTTAAATGACAGAACAATTTTCAAATCTGTGTACATTTTTTTTGGTATTCGAGAACACTTTCCAGATTCATAATATTCTTGAAGTTTTGGATCTCAAAAAAAAGAAAAATGCAAAAATAGAAAAGAAAAAACAAAAGCCAAAATAAGAAACTAAAAACGCCACCCACCTCGCATATGGGCCGACCCAAAAGCACGCGGGGGTGGGGGCGGATTGCGTGTTTCCTCGCTATTGAAAGCGTAGGTCATTGATTAGGAGCTCTCGTCTAGCATCCCTCGCCTTTTCTTTTTCTCTGAATTGCTCTGTGGCCTCTTCTCACGACATGAGGGTTGTAACTCGAACAGAGGAAAATGAACTGAGAACTATCACTATCTATATTGCTTATGTCGGTCAGAGATTTCCTACCCTATTATGTATCCATCTCATGCCCAATTCTCCCTTAATTATATTAGGGCATCTATAGCGGGTCCCCTAAAATTTGGCTCCTCAAACGTCTCTGAATGGGTCCGCTAAGTGTCCGACATGTTGTTTTAAGTCCTCATTTGTGCATGCATATGATTCATGTGTATGGAGACAGAGAGAGAGAGAAAATAAAAAATTAAGAAAGAGAAAAGGTGGTCCGGGTGGGCCGCATCCTACGCGACAGACTGATCGGGCCCTCATATCCTCCCCATATATAATTTGAATACGAGGGCAAAGTAAGAGGTCCAATTGAGTCACAGTTTCCTTATCTCTTGTCAAACAATGACCGAATTGTTCGTCCGGATGTATAGGAAGGATGTGAAGGATCCGATTGTAGATACTCTTACACCTTCTATTGGAGGTTTGGGTTAACCGGTCATGAACTGTCCGACCCTTGGCCATAAAACCCCGGTAGAATTTAGGGAAACAAAGTTCTCAATTCACCAATTTCTCCTCAAACTCATGTAATTCCAGACATATTTGGTTGGATTTCACAAGCGATTACCCGATTACCTACAAAGCCCTCACCGCATACGTAGTTCATTCTCTCGATGATGCGTGAAGGAGCAGAATGCTTGGATAACCGCACAATGTTCTGTACTTCAACCATACATGCAAATCTTACAATGCTTCTTCCTACCCGACTAGAACAATCAAGTTATCCCCTCAGAGAATCTTCAGTCGGGCTCCCCAATCCCCCCCCCCCCCAAGCCCAATCCGAATTGGGTGCCCCCCCCTTTCCTTCCCTCTCTCTCCCTCTTCCTTCTTCTCCTACTCCTACTAGGAAGGGGGGAACCTCCTGCTAGTGGGAGTAGGACTCCCCCCCTTGGGCGCGCCCTATGAGGGCCGGCCCTCCCCTCCTCCACTCCTTTATATACGGGGGAAGGGGGCACCCCATAGACACACAAGTTGATTGTTTAGCCTTGTGCGGTGCCCCCCTCCACAGATTTCCACCTCGATCATATCGTTGTAGTGCTTAGGCGAAGCCCTGCGTCGGTAATTTCATCATCACCATCATCACGCCGCCGTGCTGACGAAACTCTTCCTCGGCCTCAACTAGATCAAGAGTACGAGAGACATCACCAAGCTGAACGTGTGTAGATCGCGGAGGTGTCGTGCGTTCGGTACTTGATCAGTTGGATCGCGAAGACATTCGACTACATCAACCGTGTTTCATAACACTTCCGCTTTCGGTCTACGAGGGTACGTAGACATACTCTTACCCTCTCGTTGCTATCCATCACCTAGGTGGATCTTGCGTGTGCGTAGGATTTTTTTAAAAATTATTGCGTTCCCCAATAACATATCCAACCCAAAATTGGTGCGAATATGGGAAGGCTCGGGTGCGGCCACCACGTCAAACTGACCGCAGGGAGCACATGAATTAAGCATTGCCTCTTGTAGTGAATTATGGATTTGTTGCGTCAATTAATTATTGTAGAGTCCGGACAAATTGAGGGTGAAAATAAATAGTTGTTTGGTGCAAAGCAAAGTGAAAGTAAATAACATAAAAGGTAATAAGAAAACAGCAGCACGAGTAACAAGTGGAACTGACAAAGTAGTGAGGCATTCTCAGGTAGTCTGAATTCTCATTGGTATGTTTCTAACGAAACCCATGCAACCACATAATATAGTCTGGATACTTGAGCCATTCTTGACGATTATTGTTGAGCGAAGCTGAGTACAGAACACATTCTACTCTAGGTAGACTTCATGCCACGCACACCACTACCGTAGTCCCCCCTGTAGGCTAAAACAATGGTAATTAAAGGTCAGCCCATGGACGCGACCTCTCTAAGGGTTCTCCATAAATCCCCTATCAATTGCAAATGCTAGGAGCAAAGACTTTTACTGTCACCTCGAATTGCATTCACGTCCTAACCTTTTACAACGACAATGATACACTTTGTGGCCTTTCAGCGGTAATGTTGGGTGAGGCCCCTTCACAACATTCATGAAGTTTATTAAACTAAAGATTCAACAAAGGATTATGTCAGAGACAAAGGTTGATAGAAAACCCACTTCATGTACATGTCAATTCCTTGGTAGATCTCTCGTGGCTTGGTCTTCCAAGAAACAAAGTTTGGTATCTCTATCCACTGCCGAAGCGGAATACATTGCCACTGGATCATGTTGTGCTCAATTACTATGGATGACACAAACTCTCAAAGATTATGGGATACATGTGAAACATGTTTCATGACTATGTGACAATGAGAGTGCTATTAAGATTGCACACAATCCCGTGCAACATTCTCGAACTAAGCGTATTGAGGTTCGTCACCATTTCATTCGTGATCATGTTGCTAAAGGTGACATTGACCTTAAGCATGTTCGTACCAACAAACAATTGGTGGATATCTTCACTAAGCCTCTTGATGAAAAAAATATTTTGTCACTTGAGAAGTGAGTTGAATATCATTGATGTTTACAATGTGAACTAGACACTCGCTTGGATGCATGCAGGGGCAAGAGCTATGATGACTAGTCCTTGATATCTCTCTTATGATGATCATTTCATATCTTGGACATTTTGCTCCCTTGTGTGCATCTAACTGATAACCCACAAGTATAGGGGATCGCAACAGTTTTCGAGGATAGAGTATTCAACCCAAATTTATTGATTCGACACAAGGGGAGCCAAAGAATATTCTCAAGTATTAGCAGCTGAGTTGTCAATTCAACCACACCTGGCAAACTTAATATCTGCAGCAAAGTATTTAGTAGCAAAGTAATATGATAGTAGCGGTAACGGTAGCAAAAGTAACAGTAGCAGTTTTGTAGTAATTGTAACAGTGGCAACGGAAAAGTAATTAAGCAAAGATCAATATGTGAAAAGCTCGTAGGCAATGGATCAGTGATGGATAATTATGTCGGATGCGATTCCTCATGCAATAGTTATAACATAGGGTGACACGGAACTAGCTCCAGTTCATCAATGTAATGTAGGCATGTATTTCGAATATTGTTATACGTGCTTATGGAAAAGAACTTGTATGACATATTTTGTCCTACCCTCCCGTGGCAGCGGGGTCCTATTGGAAACTAAGGGATATTAAGGCCTCCTTTTAATAGAGTACCGTAATGTGAATATATGGAGTTGGAGTTGAGGTCGGTGGAGCGTCAAGGCACCCACAAGGCAGGGGGCGCGCCCAGGGGGTAGGAGTGCCCCCCACCCTCGTGGAGAGGGTGTGGGCCCCTGACGTTGATTCTTTCACTAGTATTTTTTATATATTCCAAAAATACTCACCGTTGGTTTTCAGGTCATTCCAAGAACTTTTATTTCTGCACAAAAATAACACCATGGCAATTCTGCCGAAAACAGCATCAGTCCGGGTTAGTTCCATTCAAATCATGCAAGTTAGAGTCCAAAACAAGGGCAAAAGTGTTTGGAAAGTAGATACGATGGAGACGTATCAACTCCCCCAAGCTTAAACATTTGCTTGTCCTCGAGCAATTCAGTTGATAAACTGAAAGTGATAAAGAAAAACTTTTAGAAACTCTGTTTGCTCTTATTGTTGCAAATATGTAAAGCCGGCATTAAAGTTTTCAGCAAAGATTATGAACTAATCATATTCACAATAACATTTAGGTCTCATGTTTACTCATATCAATGGCATAATCAACTAGCGAGCAATAATAATAAGTCTTGGATGACAACACTTTCTCAAAACAATCATAAGCTGATATAACAAGATGGTATCTCGCTAGCCCTTTCTGAGACCGCAAAACATAAATACATAGCATCCCTGAAGATCAAGGGCTTACTGGAAATTGTAATTCATGGTAAAAGAGATCCAGTCATAGTCATCCTCAATGTAAACTAATAATAATACATGCAAATGACAGCGGTGCTCTCCAACTGGTGCTTTTTAATAAGAGGATGATGACTCAATATAAAAGTAATGGATAGGCCCTTCGCAGAGGGAAGCAGGGATCTGTAGAGGTGTCAGAGCTCGATTTTGAAATAGAGATGAATAATATTTGAGCGGTATACTTTCATTGTCAACATAACAACTGAGAGATCTCGACATCTTCCATGATACACACATTATAGGCGGTTCCCAAGCAGAATGGTAAAGTTTGTACTCCCCCGCCACCAACAAGCACCAATCCATGGCTTGCCTGAAACAACGGGTGCCTCCAACTAATAACAATCCTGTGGAGTTTTGTTTGCAATTATTTTGATTTGGTTTGAGCATGGGACTGGGCATCTCGTTGACCAGCCATTTTCTCGTGAGTGAGGAGCGGAGTCCACTCCTCTTGAGAATAACCCGCCTAGCATAGAAGATACAGCCAGCCCTAGTTGATACATGAGCTATTCGAGCATACAAAACAGAATTTCATTTGAAGGTTTAGAGTTTGGCACATACAAATTTACTTGGAACGGCAGATAGATACCGCATATAGGAAGGTATTGTGGACTCATATGGAATAACTTTTTAGGTTTATGGAGTCGGATGCACAAGCAGTATTTCCGCTTAGTACAAGTGAAGGCTAGAAAGAGACTGGGAAGCGACCAGCTAGAGAGCGACAATAGTCATGAACATGCATTAAAATTTATCAACACCGAATGCAAGCATGAGTAGGATACAATTCACCATGAACATAAATATCATGGAGGCTATGTTGATTTTGTTTCAACTACATGCGTGAACATGTGCCAAGTCAAGACACTCGGATCATTCAAAGGAGGATACCACCCTATCATACCACATCACAACCATTTTAATAGCATGTTGGCATGCAAGATAAACCATTATAAACTCCTAGCAAATTAAGCATGGCATGAGCAACTATAATCTCTAATTGTCATTGCAAACATGTTTCATTCATAATAGGCTGAATCAGGAACGATGAACTAATCATATTTACAGAACAAGAGAGGTCGAGTTCATACCATCTTTTCTCATCTCAATTAGTTCATCATGTATCGTCATTATTGCCTTTCACTTGCACAATCGAACGGTGTGGATAAAAATAATAGTGCACATGCATTGGACTAAGCTGGAATCTGCAAGCATTCAATTCAAGGGAGAAGACAAGGTAATATGGGCTCTTTGTTAGATCAACAATAATGCATGTGAGAGCCACTCAGCATTTTCATCATGGTCTTCTCCTCTCGACCCCCAAAGAACAAGAAAAGAAATAAAACTATTTACACGGGAAAGCTCCCAACAAGCAAAAGAAGGACGAGAAATCTTTTTGGGTTTTCTTTTTAATTACTACTAGAAGCATGGAAAGTAAACTAGCTAAAAGTTACAACTAATTTTTTGTGTTTTTTTCTTAAGGTTTTTCAAACATACAAGAAAAAAGCTTAAAAAGAAAATAAACTAGCATGGGTGATACAATGAAAAAGTATGAGCACCGACAACTGGCATGAGTATGTGAACATGAATGTAATATCGGTGAGAAATACGTACTCCCCCAAGCTTAGGCTTTTGGCCTAAGTTGGTCTATGCCCATGGATCAAAGTTGTAGTTGGGGTGGTACTGAGATGCAGCGGCAATTGCTCATGAGCTGCAGCTTGGAGGCGAGCTGCCTCCGTCCTCCTCTCATACTCCTTCGCCTCCTCCCTGGTTATAACATATCTCCCTTTTGTCTGAAAGTCAAAGAAAGCAGGAGCAGGGAGAGCAACATGGACGGTGCGCCGTCTGTCAAAGATTAGTCGGTATTGGAGGAACTGATCGTTCCTCTCAACAAACTGATGATGAACCATAGCATTATAATCTAGATAAGCAGGGGGCAACTCCACATCATTTCCATGTATGGGTACCTCAAGAAAATTAGCAAAACGGGTTGCGTAAATTCCATCGAACAAATCTCCATTAATATTGTTATTATGCAACTGATAACCCACAAGTATAGGGGATCGCAACAGTTTTCGAGGGTAGAGTATTCAACCAAAATTTATTGATACGACACAAGGGGAGTCAAAGAATATTCTCAAGTATTAGCAGCTGAGTTGTCAATTCAACCACACCTGGAAACTTAATATCTGCAGCAAAGTATTTAGTAGCAAAGTAATATGATAGTAGTGGTAACGGTAGCAAAAGGTAATGATAACAAAAGTAATGTTTTACGTATTTTGTAGTGATTGTAACAATAGCAACGGAAAAGTAATAAGCGAAGAACAATATATGGAAAGCTCGTAGGCAATGTATCGGTGATAGAGAATTATGTCGGATGTGGTTCATCATGTAACAGTCATAACCTAGGGTGACACAGAAATAGCTCCAATTCATCAATGTAATGTAGGCATGTATTCCGAATATAGTCATACGTGCTTATGGAAAAGAACTTGCATGACATCTTTTGTCCTACCCTCCCGTGGCAGCGGGGTCCTAGCGGAAACTAAGGGATATTAAGGCCTCCTTTTAATAGAGTACCGAACCAAAGCATTAACACATGGTGAATACATGAACTCCTCAAACTACGGTCATCATCGGGAGTGGTCCCGATTATTGTCACTTCGGGGTTGCCGGATCATAACACATAGTATGTGACTATAGACTTGCAAGATAGGATCAAGAACTCACATATATTCATGAAAACATAATAGGTTCAGATCTAAAATCATGGCACTCGGGCCCTAGTGACAATCATTAAGCATAGCAAAGTCATATCAACATCAATCTTAGAACATAGTGGATACTAGGGATCAAACCCTAACAAAACTAACTCGATTACATGAAAAATCTCATCCAACCCATCACAGTCCAGCAAGCCTACGATGGAATTACTCACGCACGGCGGTGAGCATCATGTAATTGGTGATGGAGGATGGTTGATGATGACGACGTCGACGGATTCCCCTCTCCGGAGCCCCGAACGGACTCCAGATCAGCCCTCCCGAGAGGTTTTAGGGCTTGGCGGTGGCTCCGTATCGTAAAACACGATGAATCCTTCTCCCTGATTGTTTTCTCCCCAAAAGTGAATATATAGAGTTGGAGTTGAGGTCGGAGGAGCTCTAGGGGGGCCACGAGGTAGGGGCGCGCCCAGGGGGGCAGGCGCGCCCCCCACCCTCGTGGCTAGGGTGTGGGCCCCCTGGTCTTGATCTTTTGCCAGGATTTTTTATTATTTCCAAAAATAGTCTCTGTAAAGTTTCAGGTCATTCCGAGAACTTTTGTTTCTGCACATAAATAACACCATGGCAATTCTGCTGAAAACAACGTCAGTCCGGGTTAGTTCCATTCAAATCTTGCAAGTTAGAGTCCAAAACAAGGGCAAAAGTGTTTGGAAATGTAGATACGACGGAGACGTATCAGCAACCTACGTCCAACAATGGCCCCCAAGTTATATTGTCTATCTCCTAATACAGCACTCTTGAGAACACTAAGATCCGAAACACACATATGACATGCCTCATCCTTACCGTTTATGCATCTACCTATAAAAAGAGCAAAATAATGTATGGCAGGAAAATAAATGCTCCCTATGGTAGCTTGTGTTATTTCTCTAGATTCCCCCACAGTGATACTAGCAAGAAATTTTTTAAATTTAGATTTGCGAGGTTCACTAACACTACCCCACTGCGGGAGTTTACAAGCAGTATTAAAATCTTCTAAGTTCCTCGTATAAGATTTATCATAAAGATCAAATAGGACAGTGTGAGAATTGCGTGATGATGTAAATTTAAACCTTCTTACAAAGGAATCGGTTAGGTAGTGGTACTGGGGGCACTTATCAGACATGAAGCCCTCAAGTTCAGCGTTACGCACATATGCTTCAAATTCCTCCTTAATTCCTGCTTGGACCATGAAATTTTCTAACGGCCATTCATAAGGCCGCACTTGAGCTTCTCTTGGTAGTTCATAGTCCGGCTCACGTACTGCGGGCCTGGGTCCTTGTTTCTTTGAAGAACCACCTTGGTACATTTTCCTAAACATATTTCTTCCTCAGCAAAATTTCTGAAATTTTTAGTGAATCAAACTCAACAAGATTGATAGTAACTACTCCTACAAGTGCCTAGAGGCTATATCATGCATTAAAACTACTTTTGACCACATAAATTTGACATGCAAGGTCAAGAACAGGGTCACCTAAGCAGCAAAAATTTGCAATAAATAAAGAACTAGAACAAAAACTAATTGGACCATTGGATGAGTCACATACCGAAGAACAATCCCCCAAAGCAGTTTTATGAATGGAGCTTTGAGCTAGGAAATCGAAAATGGCAGCAAGATGAGCTAGAACTCGGGTTTGAGCTGGTGGGTGATTTTTTCCGGAGAAAGACGAAGTGTGTGGGTGCAAGAATAAGTAGAGGGGGCCCACGTGGGGCCCACGAGGCAGGGGGCGCACCCAGGGGGTAGGGCGCGCCCTCCACCCTCGTGGGCACATGGTGAGGCCCCCTGGTGTGTTCTCAGTGCCAATAATTCTTAAATATTAGAGAAAAAATCATATTAAATTTTCAGGGCATTTGGAGAACTTTTATTTTCGGGGTATTTTTTATTGCAAGGATAATTCAGAAAACAGACAGAAAATTCTATTTTTTGCTTTATTTAAGTAAAAAGAGGGTAGAGAGAGTTGTGCTTTCTAACTTCATCCGTCTCATGCTCATCAAAAGGAATCCACTAACAAGGTTGATCAAGTCTTGTTAACAAACTCATTTCGAATAACATGAAACCGGAGAAATTTTGAATAACACTAGGTTACCTCAACGGGGATATGCACATCCCCAACAATAAGAATATCATATTTCTTCTTGATAGTAGGAAGAGGAAATTCAAAACCTCCAATAGTAATCGTTGAAATTTTTCCAATAGAATTGATACTGTGGACTTCAGGTTGTTTCCTCGGAAAGTGTATCGTATGTTCATTACAATTAACATGAAAAGTGGCATTGCCTTTGTTGCAATTAATAACAGCCCCTGCAGTATTCAAAAAGGGTCTACCAAGAATAATTGGCATACTATCGTCCTCGGGAATATTAAGAATAACAAAGTTCGTTAAAATAGTAACGTTTGCAACCACAACAGGCACATCCTCACAAATACCGAAAGGTATAGCAGTTGATTTATCATCCATTTGCAAAGATATTTCAGTAGGTGTCAACTTATTCAAATCAAGTCTACGATATAAAGAGAGAGGCATAACACTAACACCGACTCCAAGATCACATAAAGCAGTTTTAACATAGTTTCTTTTAATGGATCATGGTATAGTTGGTACTCCGAGATCTCCTAGTTTATTTGGTATTCCACCCTTAAAATTGTAATTAGCAAGCATGGTGGAAATTTCAGCTTCCAGTATCTTTCTTTTATTAGTAATAATATCTTTCATGTACTTAGCATAAGGGTTCATTTTAAGCATATCAGTCAAATGCATACGCAAAAATATAGGTCTAATCATTTTAGCAAAGCGCTCAAAATCTTCATCATCCTTTTTCTTGGATGGTTTAGGAGGAAAAGGCATGGGTTTCTGAACCCATGGTTCTCTTTCTTTACCGTGCTTCGTAGCAACAAAGTCTCTCTTATCATAACGTTGATTCTTTGATTGTGGGTTATCAAGATCAACAGCAGGTTCAATCTCTACATCATTGTTATTGCTAGGTTAAGCATCAACATGAATATCATCATTAACATTATCACTAGGTTCGTGTTCACTACAAGATTGTGTTTCAGCATCAGAAATAGAAATATCATTGGGATTCTCAGGTGTGTCTACACCAGGTTTACTAGAAGCATGCAAAGTCCTGTCATTTTTCTTTTTAATTCCTTTTAGAAGAACTAGGTGCATCAACATTAGTTCTCTAAGAATCTTGCTCAATTCTCTTAGGATGGCCCTCAGGATACAAAGGTTCTTGAGTCATTTTACCCCCTCTAGCCATAGCTCTAACAACATTATCATTTTTCTTATTATTTAATTCATTGAGCAAATCATTCTGAGCCTTAAGTACTTGTTCTACTTGAGTGGTAACCATAGAAGCATGTTTACTAATAAGTTTAAGTTCACCTTTAACTCTAGACATATAATCACTCAAGTGTTCAATCATATAGCCATTGCGTTTCAATTGTCTACCAACATAAGCATTGAAGTTTTCTTGTTTAACAATAAAATTATCAAACTCATCCAAGCATTGGCTAGCAGACTTATAACGAGGAATATCACCTTCATCAAATCTATAGAGAGAATTTACCTTTACTACATGTGTCGGGTTATCAAGACCATGTATATCTTCAATATGTGGTAAATTCTTAACATCTTCAGCTTTAATACCTTTTTCTTTCATAGATTCCTTTGCCTCTTGCATATCTTCAGGACTGAGAAATAGAATACCCCTTTTCTTCGGAGTTGGCTTAGGAGTTGGTTCAGGAAGTGTCCAATTATTTTCATTAGTCAACATATTATTCAATAGCAATTCAGCTTGATCAACAGTTCTTTCCCTGAAAACACAACCAGCACAACTATCCAGGTAGTCTCTGGAAGCATCGTTAGTCCATTATAAAAGATATCAAGTATTTCATTTTTATTGAGAGGATGATCATGCAAAGCATTAAGTAATCGGAGAAGCCTCCCCCAAGCTTGTGGGAGACTCTCTTCTTCAATATTCACAAAATTATATATTTCCCTTAAGGCAGCTTGTTTCTTATGAGCGGGGAAATATTTAGCAGAGAAGTAATAAATCGTATCCTGGGGACTATGCACACAACCAGGATCAAGAGAATTAAACAGGATCAGGAGAATTAAACCATGTTTTAGCATCACCCTTTAATGAGAACGGAAATAACTTAAGGATAAAGTAATAGCGAGTTTTCTCATCATTAGTGAACAGGGTGGCTATATCATTTAATTTAGTAAGATGTGCCACAGCCGTTTTAGATTCATAGCCATAAAAAGGATCAGATTAAACCAAAGTAATTAACTTAGGGTCGATAGAGAAATCATAATCCTTATCGGAAATAAAGATAGGTGAAGTAGCAAAAGCAGGGTCATATTTCATTCTAGCATTCAAAGATTTTTTTTCTTTAAGCTTAACTAATAATTTCTTAAGATCATATCTATCATTGCAAGCTAAGAAGTCTCTAGCAGTTTCTTCATCCATAACATAACCCTTAGGCACAACAGGCAATTCATATCTAGGGGGAAAATCTTCATCATCACTTTCATCAATATTATCAGTTTCAATAATTTCATTCTCTCTAGCCCTAGCAAGTTGTTCATCAAGAAATTCACCTAGTGGCACATTATTATCAAGCATGGAAGTAGTTTCATCATAAGTATCATGCAAAGCAAAAGTGGCATCATCAATAGCATGCGACATATCAGAATGAATAGCAGAAGTAGGTGTCGCAAGTTTACTCAAAACAGAAGGTGAATCAAGTGCACAGCTAGATGGCGGTTCCTTACCTCCCCTCATAGTTGAGGGAAAAATCTGGGTTCCTTTATCTTTCAAGTTCTTCATAATGATCAGCAGATATAAATCCCAAGTGACTCAAAGAATAGAGCTATGCTCCCCGGCAACGGCGCCAGAAAATAGTCTTGATAACCCACAAGTATAGGGGATCACAACAGTTTTTGAGGGTAGAGTATTCAACCCAAATTTATTGATTCAACATAAGGGGAGCCAAAAAATATTCTCAAGTATTAGCAGTTGAGTTTTCAATTCAACCACACCTGGAAAACTTAATATCTGCAGCAAAGTATTTATTAGCAAAGTAATATGATAGTAGCGGTACCGGTAGCAAAAGTAACAATAGCAGTTTTGTAGTAATTGTAACAGTGGCAACAGAAAAAGTAACTAAGCAAAGATCTGTTGGGGAACGTTGCAGAAAACAAAAAAATTCCTACGTTTTCACCAAGATCCATCTATGAGTTCATCTAGCAACGAGTGATCGGAGAGTGCATCTACATACCCTTGTAGATCGCTAAGCGGAAGCGTTCAAGTGAATGGGGTTGATGGAGTCGTACTCGTCGTGATTCAAATCATCGATGATCCTAGTGCCGAACGGACGGCACCTCCGTGTTCAACACACGTACAGCCCGGTGACGTCTCCTACACCTTGATCCAGCAAGGGGAGAAGGAGAGGTTGGGGAAGACTCCATCCAGCAGTAGCACGACGGCGTGGTGGTGGTGGAGGAGCGTGGTACTCCAGCAGGGCTTCGCCAAGCACCAAAAGAGACGAGGAGGGAGAGGGGTAGGGCTGCGCCAAGAAGGAGATTGAATCGTATCTATGGCAGCCCAAAACCTCAAGTATATATAGGGGGAGGGGAGGGGCTGCGCCCCCACCTAGGTTTCCACCCCTAGGGGTGGCGGCCAACCCTAGATCCCATCTAGGGGGGCGCACCACTAGGTGGGCCTTAGGCCCATCTGAGCCTAGGGTTTGCCCCCTTCCACTCTCCCTGCGCCTTGGGCCTTGGTGGGGGGTGCACCAGCCTACCTGGGGCTGGTCCCCTCCCACACTTGGCCCATGCAGCCCTCCGGGGCTGGTGGCCCCACTTGGTGGACCCCCGGACCCCTCCGGTGGTCCCGGTACATTACCGATAAACCCGAAACTTTTTCGGTGACCAAAACAGGACTTCCCATATATAAATCTTTACCTCTGAACCATTCCGGAACTCCTCGTGATGTCCGGGATCTCATCCGGGACTCCGAACAACATTCGGTAACCACGTATATCTATTCCCTATAACCCTAGCGTCATCGAACCTTAAGTGTGTAGACCCTACGGGTTCGGGAACCATGTAGACATGACCGAGATAACTCTCCGGTCAATAACCAACAGCGGGATCTGGATACCCATGTTGGCTCCCACATGTTCCACGATGATCTCATCGGATGAACCACGATGTCAAGGACTTAATCAATCCCGTATACAATTCCCTTTGTCTATCGGTACGATACTTGCCCGAGATTCGATCGTCGGTATCCTGATACCTTGTTCAATCTCGTTACCGGCAAGTCTCTTTACTCGTTCCGTAACACATCATCCCGTGATCAACTCCTTGATCACATTGTGCACATTATGATGATGTCCTACCAAGTGGGCCCAGAGATACCTCCCCGTTTACACGGAGTGACAAATCCCAGTCTCGATTCGTGCCAACCCAACAGACACTTTCGAAGATACTTGTAGTGTGCCTTTATAGCCACCCAGTTACGTTGTGACGTTTGGCACACCCAAAGCACTCCTACGGTATCCGGGAGTTGCACAATCTCATGGTCTAAGGAAATGATACTTGACATTAGAAAAGCTTTAGCATGCGAACTACACGATCTTGTGCTATGCTTAGGATTGGGTCTTGTCCATCACATCATTCTTCTAATGATGTGATCCCGTTATCAATGACATCCAATGTCCATGGTCAGGAAACCGTAACCATCTATTGATCAACGAGCTAGTCAACTAGAGGCTTACTAGGGACATGGTGTTGTCTATGTATGCACACATGTATCTGAGTTTCCTATCAATACAATTCTAGCATGGATAATAAACGATTATCATGAACAAGGAAATGTAATAATAACCAATTTATTATTGCCTCTAGGGCATATTTCCAACAAGATCAATATGTGAAAAGCTCGTAGGCAATGGATCAATGATGGATAATTATGTCGGATGCGACTCCTCATGCAATAGTTATAACATAGTGTGACACAGAACTAGCTCCAGTTCATCAATATAATGTAGGCATGTATTCCGAATATTGTTATACGCGCTTATGGAAAAGAACTTGCATGACATCTTTTGTCCTACCTCCCGTGGCAGCGGGGTCCTATTGGAAACTAAGGGATATTGAGACCTCCTTTTAATAGAGTACCAGACCAAAGCATTAACACTTAGTGAATACATGAATTCCTCAAACTACGGTCATCACCGGTAAGTATCCTGATTATTGTCACTTCGGGGTTAATGGATCATAACACATAATAGGTGACTATAGACTTGCAAGATAGGATCAAAAACCCACATATATTCATGAAAACATAATAGGTTCAGATCTAAAATCATGGCACTTGGGCCCTAGTGACGAGCATTAAGCATAGCAAAGTCATATCAACATCAATCTCGGAACATAGTGGATACTAGGGATCAAACCCTAACAAAACTAACTCGGATTACATGATAAATCTCATCCAACCCATCACCGTCCAGCAAGCCTATGATGGAATTACTCACGCACGGCGGTGAGCATCATGAAATTGGTGATGGAGGAAGGTTGATGATGACGATGGCGACGGATTCCCCTCTCTAGAGCCCTGAACGGGCTCCAGATCAGCCCTCCCGAGAGAGATTAGGGCTTGGCGGCGGCTCCGTATCATAAAACGCGATGAATCCTTCTCTCTGATTTTTTTTCTCCCCGAACGTGAATATATGAAGTTGGAGTTGAGGTCGGTGGAGCGTCAGGGGGCCCACGAGGCAGGGGGCGCGCCCAGGGGGGTAGGCGCACCCCCCACCCTCGTGGACAGGGTGTGGGCCCCCTAACATTGAATCTTTCGCCAATATTTTTTATATATTCCAAAAATATTCTCTGTTGATTTTCAGGTCATTCCGAGAACTTTTATTTCTGCACAAAAATAACACCATGGCAATTCTGCTGAAAACAGCGTCAGTCCGGGTTAGTTCCATTCAAATCATTTCAAGTTAGAGTCCAAAACAAGGCCAAAAGTGTTTGGAAAAGTAGATACGATGGAGACGTATCACTAAGCCTTGTAGGTGCTTGGATATGTACTACTTCATAAAGCTTGCTCTCAGCATCCATATCCAGAGACCAAAGGAGATTGAGCCAAGTATCTATACCTTTGATGTGTTCAAGGATTAAGACAACTCAAATATATCATTTGACACCATATGACTCTATGTTTCACTCTTGTCAAAATGGATACATATGTCTTCCATGCAAAACTAACCCATGTAGGAAGATGAGCTACAAATTAAAGGATTGTTCCAACTTCCACTCTATGACCATTCACCTCAAGTTCAACTACATGAAGGACATCCACGACAAAACCAGTGTAAGTTCTCACATCTTAGAGAAGTTTTACTCAAAGACACGAGTCAAAGCAACTCAATAAGATGTGAATACATTAAAATGCTTAAATGAGAAATGGAAACCCCATTTTGAGCTTAACGATGAGTATGACTGATAACCCACAAGTATAGGGGATCACAACAGTTTTCGAGGGTAGAGTATTTAACCCAAATTTGTTGATTCGACACAAGGGGAGCCAAAGAATATTCTCAAGTATTAGCAGCTGAGTTGTCAATTCAACCACACCTGGAAACTTAATATTTGCAGCAAAGTGTTTAGTAGCAAAGTAATATGATAGTAGTGGTAAAGGTAGCAAAAGGTGGCAATAGTAAAAGTAATGTTTTTGGTATTTTGTAGTGATGATAGCAATAGCAACGGAAAAGTAAATAAGTGAAGAACAATATATGGAAAGCTCGTAGGCAATGGACCAGTGATGGAGAATTATGCCGGATGCGGTTCATCATGTAACAGTCATAACCTAGGGTGACACAGAACTAGCTCTAGTTCATTGATATAATGTAGGCATGTATTCCGAATATAGTCATATGTGCTTATGGAAAAGAACTTGCATGCCATCTTTTGTCCTACCCTCCCGTGGCAGCGGGGTCCTTACGGAAACTAAGGGATATTAAGGCCTCCTTTTAATAGAGTACCGGAACAAAGCATTAACACATAGTGAATACATGAACTCCTCAAACTACGGTCATCACCGGTAAGTATCCTGATTATTGTCACTTCGGGGTTAACGGATCGTAACACATAATAGGAGACTATAGACTTGCAAGATAGGATCTAGAACTCTCATATATTGATGAAAATATAATAGGTTCAGATCTGAAATCATGGCACTCGGGCCCTAGTGACAAGAATTAAGCATAGCAAAGTCATAGCAACATCAATCTCGGACCATAGTGGATACTAGGGATCAAACCCTAACAAAACTAACTCGATTACGTGATAGATCCCATCCAAGCCATCACCGTCTAGCAATCCTACGATGGAATTACTCACGCACGGCGGTGAGCATCATGAAATTGGTGATGGAGGATGGTTGATGATGACGATGGCGACGGATTCCCCTCTCCGGAGCCCCGAACGGACTCCAGATCAGCCCTCCCGAGAGGTTTTAGGGCTTGGCGGCGGCTCCGTATCGTAAAACGCGACGAATTCTTCTCTCTAATTTTTTCTCCCTGAAACACAATATATAGAGTTGGAGTTGGAGTTGGAGTCAGAGTCGGAGAGGCAACAGGGGGGGCACGAGGTAGGGGGCGTGCCCCCCACCCTCGTGGAGAGGTGGTGGGGCCCTTGGCCTTCATCTTTTGCAGGTTTTTTTCATATTTTCTGAAAAGTTGCTCCGTGAAGTTTCAGGTCATTCCGAGAACGTTTGTTTCTGCACATGAATAACACCATGGTAATTCTGCTGAAAACAGCGTCAGTCCGGGTTAGTTCCCTTCAAATCATGCAAGTTAGAGTCCAAAACAAGGGCAAAAGTGTTTGGAAAATTAGATACGTTGGAGACGTATAACAAGCCTACGATGGAATTACTCACGCACGGCGGTGAGCATCATGAAATTGGTGATGGAGGATGGTTGATGGTGACGATGGCGATAGATTCCCCTCTACGGAGCCCTGAACGGACTCCGGATCAGCCCTCACAAGAGGTTTTAGGGCTTGGCAGCGGCTCTGTATCGTAAAACGCGATGAATCCTTCTCTCTGATTTTTTTCTCCCCGAAAGCAAATATATAGAGTTGGAGTTGAGGTCGGAGGAGCTCCAGGGGGCCCACGAGGTAGGGGGGCCCCACCCTCGTGGCTAGGGTGTGGGCCCCCTGGTCTTCATCTTTTGCAAGGATTTTTTATTATTTCCAAAAAGACGTTCCATGAAGTTTTAGGTCATTCCGAGAATTTTTGTTTCTGCACATAAATAACACCATGGCAATTATGCTGAAAACAGCGTCAGTCCGGGTTAGTTCCATTCAAATCATGCAAGTTAGAGTCCAAAACAAGGGCAAAAGTGTTTGGAAAAGTAGATACGACGGAGACGTATCAACTCCCCCAAGCTTAAACCTTTACTTGTCCTCAAGCAATTCAGTTGATAAACTGAAAGTGATAAAGAATTTTTTTTTGTAAACTCTGTTTGATCTTGTTGTTGTAAATATGTAAAGCCAGCATTCAAGTTTTCAGCAAAGATTATGAACTAGCCATATTCACAATAACTCCCAGGTCTCATGTTTACTCATATCAATGGCATAATCAACTAGCGAGAAATAATAATAAATCTCGGATGACAACACTTTTTCTCAAAACAATCATAATATGATATAACAAGATGGTATCTCGCTAGCCCTTTCTGAGACCGCAAAACATAAATGCAAAGCACCTTTAAAGATCAAGGACTGACTAGACATTGTAATTCATGGTAAAAGAGATCCAGTCAAGTCATACTCAATGTAAACTAACAGTAATGAATGCAAATGATAGTGGTGCTCTCTAACTGGTGTTTTTTAATAAGAGGATGATGACTCAACATGAAAGTAAATAGATAGGCTCTTCGCAGAGGGAAGCAGGGATTTGTAGAGGTGCCAGAGCTCGGTTTTGAAATAGAGGTGAATAATATTTTGAGTGGTATACTTTCATTGTCAACATAACAACCAAGAGATGGCGATATCTTCCATGCTACACACATTATAGGCGGTTCCCAAACAGAATGATAATGTTTATACTCCCCCTCCACCAACAAGCATCAATCCATGGCTTGCTCAAAACAACGAGTGCCTCCAACTAACAAGAGTCCCGGGGGGGTTTTTGTTTGCAATTATTTTGATTTAGTTTGCATAAAGCATGGGACTGGACATCCCGGTGACCAGCCATTTTCTCGTGAGTGAGGAGCGGAGTCCACTCCTCTTGAGAATAACCCGCCTAACATGGAAGATACAGACAACCCTAGTTGATACATGAGCTATTCGAGCATACAAAACAGGATATTTATTTGAAGGTTTAGAGTTTGGCACATACAAATTTACTTGGAACAGCAGGTAGATACCGTATATAGGTAGGTATAGTGGACTCATGTGGAATAACTTTGGGGTTTAAGGAGTTCGGATGCACAAGCAGTATTCCCGCTTAGTATAGGTGAAGGCTAGCAAAAGACTGGGAAGCGACCAGCTAGAGAGCGACAACAGTCATGAACATGCATTAAAACTAATCAACACCGGATGCAAGCATGAGTAGGATATAATCCACCATGAACATAAATATCGTGAAGGCTATGTTGATTTTGTTTCAACTACATGTGTGAACATGTGCCAAGTCAAGTCACTTAAATAATTCAGAGGAGGATACCACCCTATCATACCACATCACAACCATTTTAATAGCATGTTGGCACGCAAGGTAAACCATTATAAGCTCCTAGATAATCAAGCATGGCACAAGAAACTATGATCTCTAGTTGTCACTGCAAACATGTTTATTCATAATAGGCTGAATCAGGAACAATGAACTAATCATATTTTACAAAAACAAGAGAGGTCGAGTTCATACCAGCTTTTCTCATCTCAATCAGTCCATCATATATCGTCATAATTGCCTTTCACTTGCACGACCGAACGATCTGGATAATAATAAGAGTGCACGCGCATTGGACTAAGCTGGAATCTGCAAGCATTCAATAAACAGGAGAAGACAAGGCAATATGGGCTCTTTTGTCATATCAACAATAATGCATATAAGAGCCACTTCAACAATTTAATTATGGTCTTCTCCTATCGACCCCCAAAGAAAAGAAAAGAAATAAAACTATTTACACGGGAAAGCTCCCAACAAGCAAAAGAAGAACATGAAATCTTTTTGGGTTTTCTTTTTAACTACTACTACAAGCATGGAAAGTAAAATAATTAAAGACTACAACTATTTTTTTGTTTTTCTTAAGGTTTATTAAACACACAAGAAGAAATCATAAAAAAGAAAATAAACTAGCATGGATGATACAATGAAAAAGTATGAGCACCGACATCTAGCAATGAGTGTGTGAACATGAATGTAATGTCGGTGGAAATACGTACTCCCCCAAGCTTAGGATTTTGGCCTAAGTTGGTCTATGGCCACGGCTGGCCTGGAGGATATTCATAGTAATAGTTGGGGTCGTACTGCGATGCAGCGGCTATCGCCTCCTGAGCTGCAGCGTGGCAGCTGCAGCATGGCGACGAGCGGCCTCCACCCTCCTCTCGTACTCATCTGCCTCCTCTCTGGTAACATATCTTCCTTTTGCCTGATAATCAAAGAAGGCAGGAGCAGGGAGAGTAATACGAACAGCACAACGTCTGTCAAAGATTAAGCGATACTGAAGAGGTGATTCATTCCTCTCGACAAACTGGTGGTGAACCATAGCCTCATAATCCAAATAAGCAGGAGGCAACTCAATATCATCTTCATTATGGCTATACCAAGAAAATTAGCTATGCGGGTTGCATAAATTCCACCAAAGGAATCTCCATTAAATCTATTAAGATGCAACCTACGTGCAACAATGGCTCCCAAATTATAAGATTTATCTCCTAACATAGCACTCCTAAGAATACTGAGGTCAGGGACACACATGTGACTGATACGTCCATTTTGCATCATGCTTTTATATCGATATTTATTGCATTATGGGCTGTTATTTCACATTATGTCACAATACTTATGGCTATTCTCTCTTATTTTACAAGGTTTACATAAGGAGGAAGAATGCCGGCAGCTGGAATTCTGGGCTGGAAAAGGAGCAAATATTAGAGACCTATTCTGCACAACTCCAAAAGTCCTGAAACTCCACGGAACACCTTATAATAAATAATGAAAAATCCTCGCCAAAGATGAAGACCAGGGGGCCCACACCCCGCTCACGAGGGTGGGGGCGCCCCCCAGGGCACGCCCCCTACCTCATGGGCCCCCTGGTGGATCTCTGATGACCATCTTCTCCTATATGAAGTCTTTCGTCGAGAAAAAAATAGGAGGCAACCTTTCGGGACGAAACTCCACCGCCACGAGGAGGAACCTTGGCGGATCCAATCTAGAGCTTCGGCAGAGCTGTTCTGCCGGGGAAACCTCCCTCCCAGAGGGGGAAATCATCGCCATCCTCATCACCAATGCTCCTCTCATCGGGAGAGGACAATCTCCATCAACATCTTCATCAGCACCATCTCATCTCAAAACCCTAGTTCATCTCTTGTATCCAATTCTTGTCTCCAAGTCCGGGATTGGTGCTAGTAGGTTGCTAGTAGTGTTAATTACTCCTTGTAGTTGATGCTAGTTGGTTTAATTGGTGGAAGATCATATGTTCAGATCCTATATGCATATTAATACCCCTCTGATTATGAACATGTTTATGCTTTGTGAGTAGTTACGTTTGTTCCTGAGGACAAGGGAGAAGTCTTGCTATTAGTAGTCATGTGAATTTGGTATTCGTTCGATATTTTGATGAGATGTATGTTGTCTAGCCTCTAGTGGTGTTATGTGAACGTCGACTACATAACACTTCACCATTATTTGGGCCTAGAGGAAGGCATTGGGAAGTAATAAGTAGATGATGGGTTGCTAGAGTGATAGAAGCTTAAACCCTAGTTTATGCGTTGCTTCGTAATGGGCTGATTTGGATCCATATGTTTCATGCTATGGTTAGGTTTACCTTAATACTTTTGTTGTAGTTGCGGATGCTTGCAATAGAGGTTAATCATAAGTGGGATGCTTGTTCAAGTAAGAACATGTGACGCCCCCGATTCAATCGTACACTAATCATGCATGCAAACGTGTACGATCAAGATCAGGGACTCACGGGAAGATATCACAACACAACTCTACAAATAAAAAAGTCATACAAGCATCATAATACAAGCCAGGGGCCTCGAGGGCTCGAATACAAGTGCTCGATCATAGACGAGTCAACGGAAGCAACAATATCTGAGTACAGACATAAGTTAAACAAGTTGCCTTAAGAAGGCTAGCACAAACTGGGATACAGATCGAAAGAGGCGCAGGCCTCCTGCCTGGGATCCTCCTAAGTTACTCCAGGTCGTCGTCAGCGGGCAGCACGTAGTAGTAGGCACCTACAGTGTAGTAGGGGTCGTCGTCGATGGTGGCGTCTGGCTCCTGGACTCCAGCATCTGGTTGCGACAACCAAAAAGAAAGGAAGGGGGGAAAAAGGGGGGAGAAAGCAACCGTGAGTACTCATCCAAAGTACTCGCAAGCAAGGATCTACACTATGTATGCATGGGTATATGTGTAAAAGGCCATATCGGTGGACTGAACTGCAGAATGCCAGAATAAGAGGGGGATAGCTAATCCTGTCGAAGACTACGCTTCTGGCAGCCTCCGTCTTGCAGCATGTAGAAGAGAGTAGATTGAAGTCCTCCAGGTAGCATCTCCAAGTAGCATATCCAGGTAGCATCTCCAAGCGCATCTCCAGGCGCATCGCATAGCATAATCCTACCCGGTGATCCTCTCCTCGTCGCCCTGTAGAAAAGTGATCACCGGGTTGTCTGTGGAACTTGGAAGGGTGTGTTTTATTAAGTATCCGGTTCTAGTTGTCATAAGGTCAAGGTACAACTCCAAGTCGTCCTGTTACCGAAGATCACGGCTATTCGAATAGATTAACTTCCCTGCAGGGGTGCACCACATAACCAAACACGCTTGATCCCATTTGGCCGGACACACTTTCCTGGGTCATGCCCGGCCTCGGAAGATCAACACGTCGCAGCCCCACCTAGGCACAACAGAGAGGCCAGCACGCCGGTCTAAACCTAAGCGCACAGGGGTCTGGGCCCATCGCCCATAGCACACCTGCACGTTGCGAGGGCGGCCGAAAGCAGACCTAGCCTAGTGGCGTTCCAGTCCAATTCGGCGCGCGCCACTCCGTCGCTGACGTCTGAAGTGCTTCAGCTGATACCACGACGTCGGGATACCCATAACTACTCCCACGTAGATGGTTAGTGCGTATAGGCTCGTAGCCGACTCAGATCAAATACCAAGATCTCGTAAGCGTGTTAAGTATCCGCGAACGCCGAACAGGGCCAGGCCCACCTGTCTCCTAGGTGGTCTCAACCTGCCCTGTCGCTCCGCCACAAAGTAACAGTCGAGGGCCGTCGGGAACCCAGGCCCACCTCTACCGGGATGGAGCCACCTGTCCTTTCAGCCCCCTCGTCAGAATCACTTGCGGGTACTCAATGAGCTGACCCGACTTTAGTCACCAACTGTATAGTATGTATGTATGTATAGTATATACCCGTGATCACCTCCCAGGTGATCACGGCCCGATAGTATAGCAAGGCAGACTGACAAGAATGTAGGGCCAATGATGATAAACTAGCATCCTATACTAAGTATTTAGGATTGCAGGTAAGGTATCAACAGATGTAGCGACAATGTCAGGCTATGCATCAGAATAGGATTAATGAAAGCAGTAACATGCTACACTACTCTAATGCAAGCAGTATAGAGTAGAATAGGCGATATCTGGTGATCAAGGGGGGGGCTTGCCTGGTTGCTCTGGCAAGAGAGAGGGGTCGTCAACACCGTAGTCGATCACAGGGGGTACCGGCAGTGGCCTCGGGGTCTACCGGAAAAAGTAACGGAGGGGGAACATAATAAATAACAGAGCAATCAAAGCATAACATGACGAATGCGGTGCTAGAGGTGACCTAACGCAGGGATAGGTGATACCGGTGAAGGGGGGGAACATCCGGGAAAATATCCCCGGTGTTTCGTGTTTTCGGGCAGAGGAGCCGAAGGGGGAAAGTTGCGAGTTCGATAGGTTAGGGGGGAGTGGCGGACGAACGGACTGCGTATCCGGATTTGTCTCGTCGTTCTGAGCAACTTTCATGTTGAAAATATTTTAATCCGAGTTACTGACTAAAAGATATGATTTTCTAAAGATTTTATTAATTTCTGAAATTTAATTAATTATTTAATTTAATTCGAAAAATGGATTAATGACATCAGCATGATGTCATGCTGATGTCAGCAGTCAACAGGGTTGACTGGTCAACCTGACCAGTGGGTCCAGGGGGACCCACCTGTCATTCACTATGATTAACTAAAACAGATTAATTAGTTTAATTAGTGATTAGATTAATCTAATCAGGATTAATTAACTTAATTAATTACTTAATTAATTAATTAATATTTTAATTATTATTATCTATTTATTTTATTTTTATTATTATTAAATTTTTTTTAATTTTCGTTCTAGGGCCTGGGCCCCTCATGTCATAGGCACAGGGGCCATAGTGGATCCGGGCAGTGGTTAACGGGGCGGGCGCTGGTTGCGGGCGCTCGTGCCCGAGGGAGCGCGGCGGTGCAAGGCCACCGGGGCACGGCGGCAGATCAAGGCCGCGGCGCAGCAACGGTTGAGGCGGGACGGTGCGGTAGTAGCGGCCAGGGGGAGCGGCGGGCACCCGCGGCAAGCTGCGCGGGGCCGACGAGCTAGGCGAGCAGCGGGGGGGGGGCGCAGGTGCGGGACGGCGAGGTCCGGCTGGCGAGCAGGGCAGCGAGCGCAGGGTCATGCGCGCGGGGGCAGTGAACGGCGCCGGCGACACAGATCGGGGGGGAGAGGCCGAGGGCCTCACCAGCGTTGAAGAGAAGCGGGGCGGCGAGGCTCGGGGGCGACCCGTGGGGAGGAGATGAGGAGGCCACGGCGAGGTCGACCCGGCACAGGGCGGCGGCGGTGGGGCAGCGCCAGCGAGGCGGCGCCTTTCGCCGGCGATGACGACGGGGTCGGGGGCGACGCGTCCAGGTCGGGGAGAGGGTGGTGAGGGTTGGTGGAGCCGGCGAGGAGCCATGGACGGAGCGACGACGGCATGGGCGATGGGGGGCCGCTCCGGCGAGGAGGGTCTCGGGGGGGGGGAGACGGAAGGCGGGCCCCGGTCGACGAGGGGACTCCGACGTGGGGAGCAAGGCGAGGGGAGGCCGGATCCACGACGGGGCCTCCGGGATCCGTCCATCTCCGGCGAGGAGGCGGCTTGGCGCGGTCGACGCGGGCTCCGGGCGACGACGGACGGCATCGGGTCGAGGAGGAGCTCGAGGAGGCCGGTGGCGTGGTTCGGGTGAGGTAGGCGCCGAGAGAGTGGGCGAGGAGGCGACGCCGGCGGAGACCTCGGGCGATGGTGGACGGCGACGGGTAGCCGCAGGGCGTCGGGGGCGACGGGATCGGGGCCGATCCCGATCCATCTCGATGGGGGAGGAGAAGGGGATCGTGGGGGGCAAGTGGGGTTAGGGTTTGGGGTAGTGGGGTAAGTAGGCCACGGGGGTAGATGGGTCGGCCGGCTGGGCCAAGGCCCAGTTGGGCCACGGGGGTTTTCCCCCATGTTTTATTTATCTTTTGTTTGTTTTGTTTTCTATTTTTCTTTTAGTTTTTTTTTATATATATATTGATTCGCATTAAGTAGAGCCATCAATTGATTTTTGGTAAAAAGTGTAACTTGCCTCATAACTCAAATTGCCTTGAATGGCACTGCCACAAAAAGTTTTACTCCAGAATAAATTAGTTTAATATTTTATAAAATTTCCAAAGGCATTTTATTAATTGTTTTGCTGCTGTTTTATCAACTTATAGTATTTAAACATTTTATGAAAGTGTGGTTCCTCCACCGTAGCTACTTCTGCACCGTTGGGCACAACCCGAACATTTTAGTTTTAAAGTTCGAAAATCTTGATGTTTGCCTTTTATTAAATTTTGAATTTGAATTGGTTTTTGAACTAACGCGGGATTATCAACAATAACTGCGGTGACGTGGCATCATTAACGGGGGATTACTGTAGCTAAATACCCGGGCGTCACAACTCTCCTCCACTACAAGAAATCTCGTCCCGAGATTTAAGAGGGGAGTAAGGGGAAAGTTCTGGCTACGATATTCTAACGGATCTTCTCGAAGAAGTTAATTCCTTTCGTTGATGTCTTCAATCCTTTATTCCGATGCATCATGATAAACTTGTCATCATTTCTTCGGGAGCTCCATCGTACTTACGAAAGATAAGGGGCAGCTCACTACGACATAATGCTTTTGAGGGAAACAATCTGGGGGTTAACCCATGAATTAGTATAAGATTATCTCTCGAGTTGAACATATGAAATACCTCGAGAGTAAGGTACGAAGGTACCATAATAGGCTCCAAGCGGATAGATAGTTGCTCGAAGCCTGAACCAGAGTGAGAAAGGGGTTCAGAGTAGCGAGAGTAGTATTGCGTCTGATACCAGAATAGATCAACAGGCAGGTGGCCCGTGAATTACCTACAAAGTCAAGCGCGAGGAATAACTTTGACAACAGGGTGTACAAGAGTGTCAGGTTTCGATCCTGTGGAACTGTGGGTTATGGGCCCACCATGTGGTTAAAAGTAGGAAGGTCGGTGACATCTTGCACGATCATGTAAGCAAGGCATGTCAGAGGAGAGTCTGAGGGTCATGTCGGCAACAACATAGGTACCAAGGGCGAGGGACAAAGAGAACCATTTTCCTGCTCGTTGAAACGAGGCTGGCCACGAGGCAAAGCTCTCGTCCGTCGGCGGTTACCAAAGTGTCATCAACAATAGAAACAGGGTCTCACTTGCAGAGTTGTACACCGAGGTGTTTACATAAGCAGTGTATTATTACTGCTTAGATCATATAGATCATAGAAGAGGTTTAAACAAACCAATGGAAGGAAAATATGATCATCAGATTAAACAGAACAATGGAAAGGAAAATATGTTTAAACACATATTTCGGGGGTATATCCTTCCCAAGGACAAGCAGAGCAAGATATCCATGACAGGATATAAAGTAGAAAACCATTTAGGTAAGGGTGGAGGAATCTCATGATATTACTCATACAACGGTGTTAGGATAATTGATAATTAAAATATAGCATCGTGCTTCAAACATGCCTGTTGAAAATCGAAGTACCATTGACATGCTTCGAGATAGCAGTGACATGGTCTTCAGGTGAAGATCAGCCTTTGGAAACACGAAGGATCCATCAAGAATAACTTGTAGAATAAGTCTTACAATTTCCTCATGGATGAATGGATAACCTTGTTGAAAAGGAATCTATAATGATAGGTCCTCCAGCCGGGGGGGGGGGGGGGTGCTAGGCATGACATCATGTTACCGGGTCATCAAAGGATCAACGTCATAACTCTTGGAAAGTTGTCCCAACCATCATATCTGACCGAGATTCAGATCCGATTGGTGTCAGGATACCTGAGACTCAGGATGTCCGAGAAGAAAAGGTGCAACGCAAATTGACGAGATGACATGGTAAGATTCTCGGGGAAATGAACTATGAAGCGATTTCCGTTCACAAGAGTCCATCATTAACCCAAGGAGAGGACAAGGAGGTGTCTGGTGAACTCAACGGCAATTCACCGAGATTCCCAAAAATGGATTTCCACCATTAAGTGAACAAGGAGATAACATTTGTCAGATCAAATGATATAAGGAAGTATGCTCGAGGAAAACATACACAATTAAACATTGGTTGAAGGGTGCGCCCGAAATATGGGTTGGGTTGCACGACCAATGTCAGAATGGTGATTCAATAATCAATAGCCTAAGAATAAACTTTCGACCATTAACTTCAAAAATAGGGTTGCTAGAAGGAAAGAATCCAAACAACACCGTTCACTTGTTGGAATTAACACGGGGACCAAGAAAGAATGGTGATGGTGAGAAGTATTTCCATGTCAAGAATTCTCAAGAGGTGGAACAAATCTCAGAACATCCTTGACATAAAGGATGGTAATACTCCAAGGTAAAGAAGAACAATTGCAGGATAGCAAGGAACTCAAGGTATAACACCAAACATGAACAAGCTTGTGTTGGTGGGAAGGCAATAAAGTGGTCGATGATAATACAATTCATCGAGGGCAAGGATGGTAATTCTCATCATGAATTCAATTGATATCCTGGATGAACTCAGAATGTTGATAATCACGACACCGTTGTCGCGAGAGTTCATGAAGATGTAATCGATCGGCGACGACATCAAGTCAAAGTAATGATGAAGCGAAAGGTTATTGGAACCAAGGGTACAACACAAACTCGAAATCAAGCTTGATGTTCAAAGCGAAATGATATGACAAGGAAGATCGACGTAAGTCTAGCTCATCATCGAAAGTTGTGCTCCGGAAGAAGGACCGGGTAGCACAGTTAAAATTAGCTCGATAATGATATAGCCGATCAGGCTAGGAACGACTTGAAGGATTAATAAATTTGTAAGCAGTGATGGGTTCAAATACTTGTTGAATCGCAATGCGAACTCGATTCAGTTATCGGTGACTTTGAGTTTTTAATAACTCAGAGCCCGTGAAAAATTTGAATCAGTGAGAAGGTAGTATTTGATGAACTCATAAAAATTTAGGCAGTTCCATAATAATCTCGAGATACCATGGGGTAATACTCGATGTCAGATCAAAGTAGAGGTGGACTGGGGCATTGCTCTTTAGAAGACAAGTGCTTAAATTTGCACGAGAAATGGTATTTAAAGGAGAACATGGTCGGAACCAAGATTGCAAAAAGGCCAGATTCCAGATATAAGATGATCTTATATCAATGGAATAATTAATTTTAAAAGAAGCTTCGATGAGAAGATGTGTATCGTGTCCATGGGCATGAACACAAAGTTCAAGGTCGACTCCCACTTCCCCAATGCACAACCTTTCATTCACTTCTCGCGTTCAATGAAGTTGTAGTGTTGAAATTTTATCTGGCAAAATATCAGAAGAGTAAGACTCGTGAAAACTTTCGAGCCCACACATATTAAGGAAGGCATAGGTTCAACCCATCCGGGCATCTTACGAACATATACCACAAACTTCGGGGTAATTAATACAAGCTCGAAAGTAGAGCATTGTTGGTCAAGCAGAGGATACAAGGTACCAAAGGCATTATGTATCAGGGGAAAGAGCTCACAAGGTGATTAATTATGAAGGACATAAAATCCAACAAAGGAACCGATGGTCCACCACGGAGCTGGTGTGGGTATCGATACTCTATCAAAGGAAGAAGGAATGCAAGTGCACCGGATTATAGAAACAACTGACTAACTCAATTGTCAAATGCAAAGGAATTATGATTCCCAAATCAAGGGGTCAGAAGCAATGCTCTGATTAGGGGTGGATAAGTTGAATAGCCTTAGGGTACAATCAAAGACAATTCGATTGGTCGAGAACCAATTCCAGTTAAAAGAATGGTAGCTCAGCCGGAAAAGTAATTTATAAGGATCAATGATGATTGCGTGTATTCGCAAACATATTGAGTCAATAGACCCAAAATGATGATGACAAGGAATGTCAATAAGACTACGAGACTTATGGGATTAACCATAATGCGAGCAAGCAAGAATTTCAAGAGCCAAAGGCTCCAAAGGATTTTCAGAAGATCGCATAATATTTTGAAGACTTTTGTGAAACACATGAACAACTGGGGATGAGCGGATACTCGACAAGTGCGAGGATTTATTTGAAGGGGTATTCATGTGGCAAAGAACTGCTAGGCAGTAGGCACAAAGTATTTTCGGAACAGTAAAGAAACTTCGGGGTATCTTGTAATAACAAGATCAATGGGGGATGATCGTATGAATGGCAAGTGTAAGTAGTTATCCATACGGATTTATCGGTGGTCAGGAATAGCAAAAGTGATGGGCACAAAGTCTCGAGAGAACATCAGAGAGTATCTTCGAAATCTTCTGATGTAGCAGGCGATCATCTGGAGTGAGGGGCTCTCCGGGAAAGGTACTTGCGAGAACCTAAAGTTAGTTTTGTTTTTAGCAAAATCGTTTAACCCGAATAGAAGAGAGTTCAGAATCCCAGAGTAAAGGTCGAGGAGTAAAAGATCCTAGTACCACCCAATGGCGACGTGTGCCCGTAAGACACACAGCCATGTTAGTAAAAGTTTTGCAATGTCTAGACTCAACTTCGGCCAAGGAGTTGGAAGAGGGATTCCTACAGGCAGTCGGCTCTGATACCAACTTGTGACGCCCCCGATTCAATCGTACACTAATCATGCACGCAAACGTGTACGATCAAGATCAGGGACTCACGGGAAGATATCACAACACAACTCTACAAATAAAAAAGTCATACAAGCATCATAATACAAGCCAGGGGCCTCGAGGGCTCGAATACAAGTGCTCGATCATAGACGAGTCAGCGGAAGCAACAATATCTGAGTACAGACATAAGTTAAATAAGTTGCCTTAAGAAGGCTAGCACAAACTGGGATACAGATCGAAAGAGGCGCAGGCCTCCTGCCTGGGATCCTCCTAAGTTACTCCAGGTCGTCGTCAGCGGGCAGCACGTAGTAGTAGGCACCTACAGTGTAGTAGGGGTCGTCGTCGATGGTGGCGTCTGGCTCCTGGACTCCAGCATCTGGTTGCGACAACCAAAAAGAAAGGAAGGGGGGAAAAAGGGGGGAGAAAGCAACCGTGAGTACTCATCCAAAGTACTCGCAAGCAAGGATCTACACTACGTATGCATGGGTATATGTGTAAAAGGCCATATCGGTGGACTGAACTGCAGAATGCCAGAATAAGAGGGGGATAGCTAATCCTGTCGAAGACTACGCTTCTGGCAGCCTCCGTCTTGCAGCATGTAGAAGAGAGTAGATTGAAGTCCTCCAGGTAGCATCTCCAAGTAGCATATCCAGGTAGCATCTCCAAGCGCATCTCCAGGCGCATCGCATAGCATAATCCTACCCGGTGATCCTCTCCTCGTCGCCCTGTAGAAAAGTGATCACCGGGTTGTCTGTGGAACTTGGAAGGGTGTGTTTTATTAAGTATCCGGTTCTAGTTGTCATAAGGTCAAGGTACAACTCCAAGTCGTCCTGTTACCGAAGATCACGGCTATTCGAATAGATTAACTTCCCTGCAGGGGTGCACCACATAACCCAACACGCTCGATCCCATTTGGCCGGACACACTTTCCTGGGTCATGCCCGGCCTCGGAAGATCAACACGTCGCAGCCCCACCTAGGCACAACAAAGAGGCCAGCACGTCGGTCTAAACCTAAGCGCACAGGGGTCTGGGCCCATCGCCCATAGCACACCTGCACGTTGCGAGGGCGGCCGAAAGCAGACCTAGCCTAGTGGCGTTCCAGTCCAATTCGGCGCGCGCCGCTCCGTCGCTGACGTCTGAAGTGCTTCGGCTGATACCACGACGTCGGGATACCCATAACTACTCCCACGTAGATGGTTAGTGCGTATAGGCTCGTAGCCGACTCAGATCAAATACCAAGATCTCGTAAGCGTGTTAAGTATCCGCGAACGCCGAACAGGGCCAGGCCCACCTGTCTCCTAGGTGGTCTCAACCTGCCCTGTCGCTCCGCCACAAAGTAACAGTCGAGGGCCGTCGGGAACCCAGGCCCACCTCTACCGGGATGGAGCCACCTGTCCTTTCAGCCCCCTCGTCAGAATCACTTGCGGGTACTCAATGAGCTGACCCGACTTTAGTCACCAACTGTATAGTATGTATATATGTATAGTATATACCCGTGATCACCTCCCAGGTGATCACGGCCCGATAGTATAGCAAGGCAGACTGACAAGAATGTAGGGCCAATGATGATAAACTAGCATCCTATACTAAGTATTTAGGATTGCAGGTAAGGTATCAACAGATGTAGCGACAATGTCAGGCTATGCATCAGAATAGGATTAATGAAAGCAGTAACATGCTACACTACTCTAATGCAAGCAGTATAGAGTAGAATAGGCGATATCTGGTGATCAAGGGGGGGGGGCTTGCCTGGTTGCTCTGGCAAGAGAGAGGGGTCGTCAACACCGTAGTCGATCACAGGGGGTACCGGCAGTGGCCTCGGGGTCTACCGGAAAAAGTAACGGAGGGGGAACATAATAAATAACAGAGCAATCAAAGCATAACATGACGAATGCGGTGCTAGAGGTGACCTAACGCAGGGATAGGTGATACCGGTGAAGGGGGGGAACATCCGGGAAAATATCCCCGGTGTTTCGTGTTTTCGGGCAGAGGAGCCGGAGGGGGAAAGTTGCGAGTTCGATAGGTTAGGGGGGAGTGGCGGACGAACGGACTGCGTATCCGGATTCGTCTCGTCGTTCTGAGCAACTTTCATGTTGAAAATATTTTAATCCGAGTTACTGACTAAAAGATATGATTTTCTAAAGATTTTATTAATTTCTGAAATTTAATTAATTATTTAATTTAATTCGAAAAATGGATTAATGACATCAGCATGATGTCATGCTGATGTCAGCAGTCAACAGGGTTGACTGGTCAACCTGACCAGTGGGTCCAGGGGGACCCACCTGTCATTCACTATGATTAACTAAAACAGATTAATTAGTTTAATTAGTGATTAGATTAATCTAATCAGGATTAATTAACTTAATTAATTACTTAATTAATTAATTAATATTTTAATTATTATTATCTATTTATTTTATTATTATTATTATTATTATTATTTTTAATTTTCGTTCTAGGGCCTAGGCCCCTCATGTCATAGGCACAGGGGCCATAGTGGATCCGAGCAGTGGTTAACGGGGCGGGCGCTGGTTGCGGGCGCTCGTGCCCGAGGGAGCGCGGCGGTGCAAGGCCACCGGGGCACGGCGGCAGATCAAGGCCGCGGCGCAGCAACGGTTGAGGCGGGACGGTGCGGTAGTAGCGGCCAGGGGGAGCGGCGGGCACCCGCGGCAAGCTGCGCGGGGCCGACGAGCTAGGCGAGCAGCGGGGGGGCGCAGGTGCGGGACGGCGAGGTCCGGCTGGCGAGCAGGGCAGCGAGCGCAGGGTCATGCGCGCGCGGGCAGTGAACGGCGCCGGCGACACAGATCGGGGGGGAGAGGCCGAGGGCCTCACCAGCGTTGAAGAGAAGCGGGGCGGCGAGGCTCGGGGGCGACCCGTGGGGAGGAGATGAGGAGGCCACGGCGAGGTCTACCCGGCACAGGGCGGCGACGGTGGGGCAGCGCCAGCGAGGCGGCGCCTGGCGCCGGCGATGACGACGGGGTCGGGGGCGACGCGTCCAGGTCGGGGAGAGGGTGGTGAGGGTTGGTGGAGCCGGCGAGGAGCCATGGACGGAGCGACGACGGCATGGGCGATGGGGGGCCGCTCCGGCGAGGAGGGTCTCTTGGGGGGGGAGACGGAAGGCGGGCCCCGGTCGACGAGGGGACTCCGACGTGGGGAGCAAGGCGAGGGGAGGCCGGATCCACGACGGGGCCTCCGGGATCCGTCCATCTCCGGCGAGGAGGCGGCTTGGCGCGGTCGACGCGGGCTCCGGGCGACGACGGACGGCATCGGGTCGAGGAGGAGCTCGAGGAGGCCGGTGGCGTGGTTCGGGTGAGGTAGGCGCCGAGAGAGTGGGCGAGGAGGCGACGCCGGCGGAGACCTCGGGCGATGGTGGACGGCGACGGGTAGCCGCAGGGCGTCGGGGGCGACGGGATCGGGGCCGATCCCGATCCATCTCGATGGGGGAGGAGAAGGGGATCGTGGGGGGCAAGTGGGGTTAGGGTTTGGGGTAGTGGGGTAAGTAGGCCACGGGGGTAGATGGGTCGGCCGGCTGGGCCAAGGCCCAGTTGGGCCACGGGGGTTTTCCCCCATGTTTTATTTATCTTTTGTTTGTTTTGTTTTCTATTTTTCTTTTAGTTTTTTTATATATATATTGATTCGCATTAAGTAGAGCCATCAATTGATTTTTGGTAAAAAGTGTAACTTGCCTCATAACTCAAATTGCCTTGAATGGCACTGCCACAAAAAGTTTTACTCCAGAATAAATTAGTTTAATATTTTATAAAATTTCCAAAGGCATTTTATTAATTGTTTTGCTGCTGTTTTATCAACTTATAGTATTTAAACATTTTATGAAAGTGTGGTTCCTCCACCGTAGCTACTTCTGGACCGTTGGGCACAACCCGAACATTTTAGTTTTAAAGTTCGAAAATCTTGATGTTTGCCTTTTATTAAATTTTGAATTTGAATTGGTTTTTGAACTAACGCGGGATTATCAACAATAACTGCGGTGACGTGGCATCATTAACGGGGGATTACTGTAGCTAAATACCCGGGCGTCACAGAACAGCACCCAAGCACCGGTCCACCCACATATCAAATTATCAAAGTACCGAACGCGAATCATATAAGCGTGATGAAAACTAGCTTGACGATATTCCCATGTGTCCTCGGGAGCACTTTTCCTTATATAAGAGTTTGTCCAGGCTTGTCCTTTGTTACAAAAAGGGTTGGGCCACCTTGCTACACTTTATTTACTTTTGTTACTTGTTGCTCGTTACAATTTATCTCATCACAAAACTATCTGTTACCACTTATTTCAGTACTTGCAGAGAATACCTTGCTGAAAACCGTTTATCATTTTCTTCTGCTCCTCGTTGGGTTCGACACTCTTACTTATCAAAGGACTACGATAGATCCCCTATACTTTTGGGTCATCAAGACTCTTTTTTTGCGCCGTTGCCGGGGAATGAAGCGCCTTTAGTAGGTGGAATTTGGTAAGGAAAAATTTATATAGTATGCTGAAATTTACTGTCACTTGTTACTATGGAAAATAATCCTCTAAGGAGCTTGTTCGGGGTATCTTCACCCCGACCAGTAGAGCAAAGAGTTGCTCCTCAACCTACTGAACCTATTGAAAATGAAATTCCTTATGAGTATCCTTCGGCTATGATAGAAAAACTGCTAGCTAATCCTTTTACAGGAGATGGAACAAAACATCCTGATGAACACCTAATATATGTGGATGAAGTTTGTGGATTATTTAAGCTTGCAGGTATACCCGATGATGTTGCTAAGAAGAAAGTCTTCCCTTTATCTTTGAAGGGAGATGCATTGACATGGTATAGGCGATGTGATGATATGGGATCATGGAACTATAGAAGATTGAAATTGGAATTTCATCAAAAGTATTACCCTATGCATCTTGTTCATCGTGATTGCAATTATATATATAATTTTTGGCCTCGCGAAGGAGAAAGCATCGCTCAAGCTCGGGGTAGGCTTAAATCAATGTTATATTCATGTCCCAATCATGAGCTTCCAAGGGAAACAATTCTTCAAAAAATTTATACTCGGCTTTCTGAAAATAATCGCACCATGCTCGATACTTCTTGTGTTGGCTCTTTTATGATGAAGACTATTGGATTTAGATGGGATTTATTGGATAGAATTAAACGCAACTCTGAAGATTGGGACCTCGACAATGGTAAGGAGTCAGGTATGACACCTAAGTTTGATTGTGTTAAATCTTTTATGAATACTGATATTTTCCGTAAGTTTAGCATTAAATATGGACTTGATTCTGAGATAGTAGCTTCTTTCTATGAATCTTTTGCTACTTATGTTGATCTCCCTAAGGAGAAGTGGTTTAAATATCATCCTCCCATAGAAGTAAAAGTAGTTGCACCTATTAAAGTTGAAGAAAAGACTATTACTTATAATGATCCTATTGTTCCTACTTCTTATGTTGAGAAACCACCTTTCCCTGTTAGGATAAAGGATCATGCTAAAGCTTCAACTGTGGTTCGTAAAAGCAATATTGAAACATATACCCCTCCTAAGCAAGTTAAAGTAAAACCTAATATTGCTATTGTTAAAGATCTCTTGTGTGATAATATTGATGGGCATATTATTCAGTTCTACGGTGAAACTGCTAGAATTGCTAAACCTTGTGCTAAAGATAAACATAGACCTGTGGTAGGCGTGCCTGTTATTTCTGTTAAAATAGGAGATCATTGTTATCATGGCTTATGTGATATGGGTGCTACTGCAAGTGCAATACCTATTGACTTATACAAAGAAATTATGCATGACATTGCACCTGTTGAGTTAGAAGAAATTGATGTTACTATTAAACTTGCTAATAGAGATACTATTTCACCAACGGGAATTGTTAGAGATGTTGAAGTCTTGTGTGGGAAAACTAAATATCCTGCTGATTTTCTTGTTCTTGGTTCCCCACAAGATAGCTTTTGTCCCATTATATTTGGTAGACCCTTCTTAAATATTGTTAATGCTACCATAGATTGCACTAAGAATGTTGTTACTATCGGCTTAGATGATATGACTCATGAATTTAATTTTTCTAAATTTAGTAAACAACACCGTGAAGAAGAATTGCCTAGTAAGGATGAAATTATTGGTCTTGCTTCTATTGTCGTACCTCCTAGTGATCCTTTAGAACAATATTTGCTAGACTATGAGAATGATATGTTTATGAATGAAAGAAGGGAAATAGATGAAGTATTCTTTAAACAGGAACCTATGCTGAAACACAATTTGCATGTTGAAATCCTAGGGGATCCTCCTCCACCTAAGGGTGATCCCGTGTTTGAACTTAAACTGTTGCCTGATAATCTTAAATATGCTTATCTTGATGAAAAGAAGATATATCCTGTTATTATTAGTGCTAGCCTTTCAGAGCATGAAGAAGAAAGATTATTGAAAATTCTGAAGAAGCACCGTACTGCTATTGGATATACTCTTGATGATCTTAAGGGCATTAGTCCCACTCTATGTCAACATAAAATAAATTTGGAAGCAGATGCCAAACCAGTTCGTGATCCTCAACGACGTCTGAATCCTAAAATGAAAGAAGTGGTAAGAAAAGAAATACTAAAGCTTCTAGAGGCAGGTATAATTTATCCTGTTGCTGATAGTCAGTGGGTAAGTCATGTTCCTTGTGTCCCTAAGAAGGGAGGTATTACTGTTGTTCCTAATGATAAAGATGAATTGATTCCACAAAGAATTATTACAGGTTATAGGATGGTAATTGATTTCCGCAAATTAAATAAGGATATTAAGAAAGATCATTACCCCTTAACTTTTATTGATCAAATGCTAGAAAGATTATGCAAACATACACATTACTGCTTTCTAGATGGTTATTCTGATTTCTCTCAAATACCTGTGTCGGCTAAAGATCAATCAAAGACTACTTTTACATGCCCTTTTGGTACTTTTGCTTATAGACGTATGCCTTTTGGTTTATGTAATGCACCTGCAACCTTTCAAAGATGCATGATGGCTATATTCTCTGACTTTTGTGAGGTTTTCATGAATGACTTTTCTGTCTATGGATCTTCTTTTAATGATTGCTTGAGGAATCTTGATCGAGTTTTGCAGAGATGTGAAGAAACTAATCTTGTCTTGAATTGAGAAAAGTGCCACTTTATGGTCAATGAAGGTATTGTCTTGGGGCATAAAGTTTCTGAAAGAGGTATTGAAGTTGATAAAGCAAAGGTTGATGCTATTGAAAAGATGCCATGTCCCAAGGACATTAAAGGTATAAGAAGTTTCCTTGGTCACGCTGGATTTTATAGGAGGTTCATTAAGGACTTCTCAAAAATTTCTCGGCCTCTGACTAATTTATTATAAAAAGATATACCATTTGTCTTTGATGATGATTGTGTAGAAGCATTTGAAATACTTAAGAAAGCATTAGTCTCTGCACCTATTGTTTAGCCACCTGATTGGAATTTACCCTTTGAAATTATGTGTGATGCTAGCGATTATGCTGTAGGTGCTGTTCCAGGGCAAAGAGTTGATAAGAAATTAAATGTTATCCATTATGCTAGTAAGACTCTAGACAATGCTCAAACAAATTATGCTACTACTGAAAAAGAACTTTTAGCAGTTGTATTTGCTTGTGATAAGTTCAGACCTTATATTGTTGATAAGTTCAGACCTTATATACCGGAACAAAGCATTAACACATAGTGAATACATGAACTCCTCAAACTACGATCATCACCGGTAAGTATCCCGATTATTGTCACTTCAGGGTTAACGGATCATAACACATAATAGGTGACTATAAACTTGCAAGATAGGATAAAGAACTCTCATATATTGATGAAAACATAATAGGTTCAGATCTGAAATCATGGCACTCGGGCCCTAGCGATAAGCATTAAGCATAGCAAAGTAATAACAATATCAATCTCAGAACATAGTGGATACTAGGCATCAAACCCTAACAAAACTAACTCGATTACATGATAAATCTCATCCAACCCATTACCGTCCAGCAAGTCTACGATGGAATTACTCACGCACGGCGGTGAGCATCATGAAATTGGTGATGGAGGATGGTTGATGATGACGATGGCGACGGATTCCCCTTTCCGAAGCCCCGGACAGACTCCAGATCAGCCCTCCCGAGAGGTTTTAGGGCTTGGCGGCGGCTCCGTATCGTAAAACGTGATTAATCCTTCTCTCTGATTTTTTTCTCCCGGAAAGCAAATATATAAAGTTGGAGTTGAGGTCGGAGGAGCTTCAGGGGGCCCACGCGGTAGGGTGTGGGCCCCCTGGTCTTCATCTTTTGCAAGGATTTTTTATTATTTTCAAAAAGACGTTCCATGAAGTTTCGGGTCATTCCGAACTTTTGTTTCTGCACATAAATAACACCATGGCAATTCTGCTGAAAATAGCGTCAATCCGGGTTAGTTCCATTCAAATCATGCAAGTTAGAGTCCAAAACAAGGGAAAAAGTGTTTGGAAAGTAGATACGACGGAGACGTATCAATAACCTATGATCAAGTGAATTCACTTGACTTCTGAGTCAATATACTCTTACATATGTGACTTAGTCACCGACCCCTCTAGATGAAGTTCTCTAGTGTCCTCCTCATTTGCACTTCTTTACCCTTTCTTTTGCTAGAGTGTTCCCTTCTTTTAACCAAAAAAAACTTCATTTAGATTTCTTTCTTTTGTCTTTTCTTTTTCCTTTCATTAGTTTCTGATCAATTCATTTCAAATCTTATTTGAATTCCCTGGGAATCTTTGTGAGATCTCTATTGCAAGTGAGCTGAGTTGACATTTTTTTTCTCTGTGTTGGACTCGGCCTCTCCGATCTAAAGCCCATCGGCCACACTTAAGTGCAAATAAAACCCTGCACACAGTTCATCGGTGCCACTGATAACCCACAAGTATAGGGGATCGCAACAATTTTCGAGGGTAAAGTATTTAACCCAAATTTATAGATTCGACACAAGGGGAGCCAAAGAATAGTTATAAGTATTAGCAGTTGGGTCCATTGATAACCCACAACCCACAAGTATAGGGGATCGCAACATGTTGGGCTGAAGCATGATTGAAGCAGCATGCCGGGTCCAACGGTGTAGATCTCGCTTGCCCGAGCGCTTGTGGCAACGAGGAACTGAAGACCGTTGTAATGCACAGTACAAGACGAGCAGTTGATGGAGCATAACGCTAGAGTCGTCGGCGCAGAAGTGCGTGACGCAATGCACGGGCATGGATCTGACGTCCATCGGGGCTTCCGCGAGCCACCTAGTATCATTGACGATGAAGCCGATCGAGCCGAGAGAACCTAGCTACCGGGGACCAACTCCATGCTAGAAGTTGAAGAAGACGAAAACTCCACTTGCACCATCTATTGCAAGATGTGCAGTCCCAAGGTGGGCATCAACAGTTATGGGAAATCCGGACAATACGAGAGAGGGGTAGGAATGTAGTTGGGTCACGCTAGGCACAAGCATGCCTCAGAGAAGTTTTTGCAGGTTCGGGCCCCTTCCGACGGAGGTAAAACCATACGTCTTGTGCTTCGGGTGCTTGTTCTTTGTGTATGGATGTGGGGTTACAACGTGTGTGAACCTTTGTTTAAGTGCAGGAGAATGGGTTTATAAAGAGTGCATCCGGCCCCCATTTTATACACTGCAGGGGATTAATTACGGAGTATATCCGCGTCTTGTCCACTACGAGAACTAACCGACACCTTGATTATACGACGTATGTCCAAGTCATAATTGCGTCGCTTCGGTTATCGCTTCCTGCTGTTCCACTTCCCTTTATCACCCGAATAGGTAATAACCCCGTCATTGACCGCGACCGAATGCCGGCTTGCTTCTCGCTAGGCACTTGGTGGCATACCCCCCTTCTTTTTATGGTTGTGTTTTTTGGACGTGTTTGTGCTGATGCCCCGACGTACTTATTTCATATCCGTTGCGACGTTTGAAGCTGCTGTATGGACGTGACGGTTGCTCCATTCATAAAGCGGGATGAAAGTGCCAAAGCCTAGCTGAGAGTATTTGCGAGGAACGTGTCGAATCGAAATAGCACATTCCTGCGCAGAAGACGTACGCACAGGCGTTCGGTGGAATACGTCTCTGCCAAAATGAGTCGCGTCCAATGACAGGTGGGCACAGGAAGCACCCACGCCCCTAGACTTTCCAGAAAGCACAGACCAAACGGCACCGCCTGTGGGCAGAGAAAGCACGCGCAGCCCCAAGCACACTCGCTGACACCCCGGGCCCACCCCCCTCTCACCGCGCGGGTGAAGGCAACGGAGGCACCCCGCGGCCGCGCGGCCAATGGGAGGCGGGCGTCCGGATCGCTGACGTGGCCGGAAAATTTCGGGCCGTCCCGCGCAAGCTCCCGCCCCCGCCCCCTCCCGCCTTTAAATCCCGCCGCCCTCCTCCTCCCCACATCCCATCTCCCACCCGGCGAGCCCACCCACCAAGCACACGCACCGCCCGCCTCCACCACCCCACCCCTCTCTCCGATCTCAAGGTACCCTGCGGTTCCCCGCCAGTTCGTCAGAGGTTCCAGATCCGTTGGTTCCCCGTGATTTGGGCTCTCTGCCGGTTCTGATCGTTTGCGTCGGTGGTGGTGGTTGCTGCAGGTTGGCGGCCGGCGGCAGGATGAAGGCCAAGGCGGGCTCCCGCGCCGGCGACTCCAGGTCAGTGCCCCGACCCGACCACTCGCTCCTCCTCTCCCCGTCTCGTTTCGTTTCCCGTGCTGGTTCTGCTCTGGTTCTCCTGCTGCTGCTGCTGTTTCGCGTCGGCTTCTGATTTCTGATTCGGCTTGTTGCTGTTGTGGCGGCGCAGGCTCGCGGTGAAGAAGAGCAAGGCCGAGAAGGACCCCAACAAGCCCAAGCGGCCCCCGAGCGCCTTCTTCGTCTTCATGTGAGTCCCCCCGAAGTTCGATTCGTGCTTGCCTGCGCTCCGATTTGCGCTGTTTCTATGGTGTGGCGTGGCGTCGCGTGCTGACCGAGGCTCGTTTTGGTTTCGCCTTCGCAGGGACACCTTCAGGAAGGAGTACAAGGAGAAGCACCCCGACGTCAAGCAGGTCTCCGTGGTAAGCGTCTCGCTCCCGTTCCCTTCGCCCCCGCCTCTGTCTAGTGTTCGTTTGAACTGCTGCTGCGAGATGGGTTTCATTGTGAATCAATTCGGTGTCCTGATTTGGTTTGGGTTGGTCGAATCGCAGATTGGCAAGGCCGGTGGTGAGAAGTGGAAGTCTCTGAGTGATGCTGTAAGTGGCCCGCCTCCCCTCCCCTCCCCTCCCCTCTCTGTTACCGCTCAATTCAGTGTTGGTCTCGCCTGTCTGGTCTCGGTACTTGCTCGGCGATGCCGCCATGAAAATTTGGTCGCCCGTATGCTGGTTTACTTGTTTACGCGTCTCTGCATTTTGTCGTCCCGATAATGCTTGACCCAGTTGTTTAGTCAGATTTCCAATTCAGTCGCTATGCAATTTGTTGATCTACTGCCTGCGCTCAGTTTGCTCGTTCAAATTCACGAATCGCTCTGTTGAAATGTAGAAATTGTTCGTCCCGTGTCAATCAATTCAAACTGCTGCTGCCTGTGCCTGCTCGTTCAATTCAGTCTATGCAATTGTTGATCTACTGCCTATGCTCAATTTGGCTGTTCAAATTTATGATTCGCCGTGTTCAAATGTGCAGCCTCGATAGAATTTCTACTTCCTGTGTTCGTAAATTCAAACTGGTGCCCATGCCCGTTCCTGCATTGTTCATATATGCCCTGCCATTTCGCACAATATGTTCAACTATTCCTTTTCTGTTTATGGTTAAGTCTGTCCTGAGACCTATTGCCTTGCACTGCACTAACAATTGTCTGCTGTTTGAACGAATTGCAGGAGAAGGCTCCCTATGCTGCCAAGGCCGAGAAGCTCAAGGCCGAGTACGCCAAGAAGATCGACGCCTACAACAACCCGCAGGTAATCCCCAGCCCCACATCCCCGTCCTCCAAACACCGCCGTCAGAACTGTCTCACGCAGCACATGGTGGTACTGAACCGTGTTGTTTCGTGTTCTTCCCCGTTTCAGGCAGGAGAGGCGTCCGGCGACTCTGACAAGTCCAAGTCCGAGGTGAACGACGAGGATGACGGCAGCGAGGTGAGACCATCGACACCCACCCCTGACCGTTCCCTTCGTTGCTGAACTTGTCGATCAGTTCTGAACTTCTGGTACATCAAACAGTGACGCTGGTTTCTGAAACTTTCTGTGTCTGAACTTTGCCGTGTGCAGGGCGACGAGTGAAGCGGCACGCCAAGCAGCCGCAGCAGGGGGAGGGGCTCTCTGGAACGTGGCCGTTGCTGCTCATTGCTGGTGTCACTGATCGATGATGGATGTTCGCTGTTAGTTTAGCTCCATGGTAGTCCCTCCCTCTCTTTCAGGTTGCTGCTGCTGATGGCGATGATAGAAATGGTAGCTCTAGTCCCATCTAGTCGTTGTCCTGGATCCGAGTGGTGAAGTTGCTAGTCTGGTTTCCTTCCTGTAGGGTCCTGTGCTCGGACCACCCTCTGTTCCTTCGTTTTTAGCATGTTTTAATTCAGTCTCTGTCGGATGTACCTAGTGTCGTGCCTGTGGTTGTTTTAAGAATCCTACCCAGATCTCAATATATATGGTGTTGAAAGGAAGCAGATCGGTCTTGATGCGTGCTTGCTTGATCCTGTCACTCTGAAATGTTTCTCTGTTTCGGTCTGTTGCTGGAATGTTGCTCTGTCCTGTGATGCAACGTTTCTGAATGCTTGCTGTGGAGCCCTACAGTCTTGATGTTTTGCTGAAATCTGAGTGATCCCATGACTTCTGTTTGTCTATTTTCTGAATATAAGATGTTTGTGGTGTAACGATGGAGTCTTGATGTTTTGTTCAAATCTGAGTGATCCCATAAGCAGTCGATGGATGAGATTGTACAGTCTTGGTTTGCTGATGCTTTTGACCACTCATTTGTGGCAGCAGGTGCTGGATCTGCGAGTAAGATTCAGTATACTGGTCATCTGGTTGGCAGCAGATGGTCTTGCATCTGTGAACTACTACAGAAGTTTTTTTTTTGGAATTTATCTGTTGCTTTTGGTTCTGCCAACAACTCTCCGATCTTGTCTTTTGTTGGCTTGTTGGTTCTTCTCTTCCTAGCATCAACATCATGGCTCTATCTAGTGATGTGAAGTTTGTAAAAGATCTTTACATGACATCTTCTGCTGAAAGTTGTTTTGTCACCTGCCTCCAATTCGGTTTGTTACATCATTTTTGGGATCCGAGCGTGACATCAGTCTGACTACTCTTTTTGGGATCCCAGCGTGACATCGTCTGACATCGCAGAATGTTGTCAAGATGCAGCACTACCTACTCCTGTGGAGATGTTACGATCCTACTGCTGGATATGATTCTCTTGCTGCTGCTGGGTGATCCCTTTTTGTCTTGTGCCAGCGATTGTTGGAGATACTGTACTCCAGTTTGTGTGGTTGCTGCAATTCGTTCTTGCATCTGTTTTAGGTCTTCTGAAAGTTTGGATTGGATGTCTTGGTGTGCCTGTGTTTTGGTTTTGGAGCAACTCTCCCTCTTGCTAGATCTGATGGGGACATTTTTATGCTGGGAAAATGCACAACTACAGTAACCACTACACTACTTATCTGATGTGACTCACTGAGATTTCAGGGAGACAAGTCTCTGCCAGCAGCGTTTTGGGTTTGGACCTGTCCATCTTTTGGAGTTGCTGATTCTGCAATTTGTTTGATCTGGAAGCTGGCATGAGGTTCTCTATGCTTACCTGGTTTGACTGTTGTTCTTTTGGTGATGTACTGTGCTGTGCTTGCTCTTCAGTGACAGTGAGCTAACTTTTTGTTTCAGAATGATAAAAACACATTAAGAGTCAGAATGATAAAAACACATTAAGAGGCAAAACATAATTTCAAGCACAGAAAATGCACTAGGATGCAATTCATAGAAGAATATCAAGCGTAGATATTGAAATGCACCCATTGCTTTGCTTAAAAAATGATTCTATTAGTGATTTTTTGTGGTGGAACCCTGAAGTGTCTTTGTGTTTGTTTCAATTCCGAATTATTTATTATGCATCATCTTCCTCGATTGTTCTCATTTGCATATCATCTCCCATGATTGATCTCATTTCTCCATTATCAGGAATCTTTCGTCAGTACATTGTCTCATTCTCCTTCTAGATGCGATTCCTTCTTGTTCTGCTTGGTCACATGTGAGGAGTGCATTTTGATGCTTGCGTTATGTCCCTCTCTCAGGCTCGGAACGACAGAGATCTCTACATGAGAAGTGCAAACTTGCTCAGAAATCTTTAACCATCGACCAAGGGAGCATTGTCAAACCGGATTGGTTGGCCAGATCTTCAACAGTCAAATCATTTACCAACTACCAGTTGACTGAAGTACCCTTGAGGGGTATAGCAAAATTGCTCATAGATCTTCCTGTATGCCTCAAATGTCTAGTTTTGCCTGAATTCCTACTCCAATCAGTTTCCGCCGTGCGAGGCAGTCTGATATCTCAAATGAACTCACTAAAATAAATGAATAGATAATGACTTAGGACCACCACAAATAAGACAATGATTGTTCAAAAATCCTAAAAAACCAAGTGAACACGCGATCAAATCGGATCCTAAACCATGAGACCAGTCGATATGATTAAGCAGCCCACCCACTCTAGCAACTTATCAAAGGAAACTGGCTATGAATTAGTGTAAATCGCAAACTCCCAAGACCTTTATATTGCATATGGTGGTGGTGGGAGTGGGATGATGCTTTGGTTATTGTGTTAGTGAATACGTGAACGTACTCGCATTGCAGGTGAAGAGGGACACATACACCCTTTAAAGGCTATGGTCGATGGGTATTTAAAGCATTGCAGCGTCACCAGTTGATTGGGATTTGGTTTTGCTTGGCATCGCCCAGAGTTTTCATTATGTGCTTTCCCTATTCTGTGCTCTTTGATTACGTTTTATTTATTTATTTTGTCTTCGGGATTTTAGATCTTAACATCAGCTATACAAATGTTGAAAGGAAATGGTACTAGACTCGGTTGTCTTGCTTCATGTTAACCTTGTTCCTGGACAGTTCACACAAAAAAAAACCTTGCTCCTGGACGCGTTCAACTTGTGGATTGCTTGGTGCTCTGCGCCGTCTTGCGAAAGTTTATGAATTTTCTGAGTAAAATTAGGATGTTAACCGTGCCTTATCAGCTGATGGATAAGATCATGCGGAATCTCCACGTGCTAGTTTGAAGAATCCGACCGAGATCTCAATATATATGGTGTTGAGAAGAAAGAAGTGGGTATCGATCCATGCTTGTTTAATCCCGTCCCTTCCAAAATTTTCCGTGCTTAACACCCTTGCTGGGATGGTGCCTTGTCCGATGATGAGAAGTTTCTGAATGTTTGTGGGGCAACCCGGATGTTTGCTTCAAGTCTGAATGATGGCATGATGCTATGGAAAAAATATATTCTGTTTTGTTGATTGTCTGAAGCTTAATCAGTTGATGGATAAGATTGTATAGTCTTGATTCTAGTTCTGTATCCGGTTTGTCCCTGTGAATTGTGATCTCTAGTGCTGTTGACCACTTGCTGTGGGGCAGCAAATGTTCTTGTCAAGTGTTTGTCTGTCAGCAGGTTGATCTTGCTTGGTTCTTCCAAGTTTTTCGGGACTTTTTTCTACAGCCTTTTGTTCTGTCGAGTACTTTGGGGTCTTTGTCTTTTCTTTGTTTGTGGTTGTGCACCGCTGTATCAAGTGATGAGAGCCTTCTAAAATTTCTCTCTTCTTTATATGACGGTTGCTGAAAGTTTTGAGTTGCGTGTAAGGGGACTGAAAGTGACTTCAATTCTCAACAATTTTGTGCTTCTCCGTTGATCTGGAGCTGGATCCATCTTCGTGTGATTCGAGCGTGACATCAGTTTGGCAGTACAAGATGTTGGGAAGACACGGTACATCTCAGTTGCTGTTTCAGTGCTGTGGTAGTATACAACCGAGGCACGTGCTGCGGAAAGGCGTCGAGCTGTCACGTCGCTCCCGAGAACTTGACGGTGCAGGACACGGTAGTTTCTCGAAGCACGAATGATCGAGATGCGTGACACTTGTTTCACCCAACTTTTAGCATGGTATATATAAACATAATATTCTCGGCGAATCAATTGGCCGATGATCTGTAATTACATTCCATCTCCGTCGAATGTATCTAATGTCGTCCCTGTCCGTTTTCTTAATTCTTAGACCTCATACCTCAATATATGGTGATATGTATTTAAAGCCCTGTATGGTACTATAAGAGTTGTCCTGTTTATTTTAGCCCTTTTTGGCTGGAATGGTGCTCTGACCTGTGATGCAAAGTCTGAATTTTTGTAGTAGATCCCTGAAGCCAACTCCACCGCGCGACCCTATCCTGTCCGGCCCCGTCCGTTCGGGGTAAAAGGGACAAAGAAGGCGGCCCAGCGCGCGACGGCCCGGACCCATCTTGCCCGTTTTATGTCCGGGCCGACCCATTTCGAGCGCAAACTTGCGCCGGGTTTGGATCGCGGCGGACACCAAACGGACGCGCGTTCGTCCGCGTCGGGGCCGCGTGGCAGGCGGCCACCCACCTCCCACCCACCTACATCAATGCGCACGAGCGGGCGGCCCCACCTGTCATCCGCACGTCGAGCGGTCGCCGTCCTTCTTTAAGTGGGAAGCGTGGACGAGTCGTCGTCCACACTGCCCCACGCCACCCAGCGGCCTCCTCAAACCCCGACAACGCAGAAACCCTAACCCGACTCCTTCTCGAGCTCGCCGGCCGCCCACCTCGCCATGGGCTTCTGGAACCGCAAGGGCAAGCACGACCGCGAGGCCGGCTCCTCCTCGGGGCGCCGCCGCGGCTCCGTGAAGAAGGAGGAGCCCGCGCCACCGCCGCACTCCTCCCGTTGAGCCCCCGCGCCGGCCCCCTTCACCATTGCCCCTAGGCCCTCCGGCGAGCGCGACCGGCAGTACATCTGCGCGGACGTGTGCCAGAGGTACTGGGAGACGAGGACGCCGGTCACGTGGAGCGATGCCCACCTCCCCAACGGGTGGCACCTCTCCGCGGACCGGGTCCCCATCCAGCCAGTGCCGGCGACCGGCCGTGCACGGCGCGATGAGATCAACCGCCGCCGCCGCCTCCTCCCCGACGACCTGTACTACGACCACAGGTATGCCCCCGACTCACCGCTCTGGGACACATGGCTTCAGGATGAGCACGACGTGCGGCGCGCGTCCTACTTCGCCGGCACCGTGTCGGGGCCGCGGAGGCCACGTTCAGAGCCGCGCGGGTGTACGCGGGTGCGTGGCCTGACGCCCACGCCGTCGCCTTCCCCGTCTCCGTCGCCCCCCCTCCTCGCATGACAACGGAGGAGGAGGCCCGTCTCCTGCAGCGTGTCATGGACGACTCCATGAACACGCACGACGAGCGGCAGTGGGACGGCTTGGAGGAGGCCGTGGCCCTCTCTACCGCCGGGGACGTCGCCTTCCCGGAGCTGCAGCTGGCGGCCGTCACGGGGGCCGCCAAGGAGGAGCCGATGGAGGAGGACTCGCCCGCGTTCGAGAAGCTCCTGGGCCAGGGGTGGGGCTGGTCGTGCACTGCGCCGGAGATGGCCGCCGACCTGGGCGTGAACTGGTGCCCCACTCCGGAGCGGGAGGCCTCGCCACGGGAGGAGGTGGTGCAGGCAGCTCCGGCCGTCCAGCCCGCCCCCGTCCACCACGCATCTCCGGCCCACCTGTGGACGCCGCCGGAGTACGTCGACCTCGCCAGTGACGACGACGACACCGGCGGCCAGTGAAGACGGCGACGGCCACGACACCGACGGGCGCGGCAGGAGCGCGCGGGAGGCGGAGGCGTTTTTTTATTTTGTTTTATATGTTAATTATGAAAAATGGGCCTTTTAAGTGGTCGTGGAAACTGGGCCGTTTTGTGGCCGCCCCCTATATATATTTTATGTTTTTTTAAAATGTGTTTATTTAGTTTTTTAGTTATTTCGTTTTAGTTTTAATATTTTTTTTATTCACGTCCACCCCGGACACGATTTGGGGTGCGGCCGCGCGGTGCGCGCACGCACGACCCATCTGACAAAGGCGGACACGGGCGAACCCATCAGCGCCCCAAAGGAACAAAATCCGGCCAATCCGGACGTCCGTTTGGGGTCGTGCGGTGGAGTTGGCCTGAAGTCTGTAGTGTCTTTGTGTTTGTTTCAAGTCTGAAGTACTACTATTCATCATCTCCCATGATTGATCTCACTTGTTTATCACCTGCCATGATTGTTCTCATTTGTCCACCATCTGGATGTTTAATTAGTTGATGGATAAGTTTCTGCATTGTCTTGGAAGCAATTGTTGGAGGTGTCAGTAAAATTCAGTGTTATGGTCATCCTCTGTTAGCAGTTACTCTTAGTCATGTTTTTTTTTTTTGGGATTTTGCCTATTTGTCAGCAGTTGCTTTTGGTTATGTTAGTACTTTGGGACTTTGGAGTTCGTCAGCAGTTGGGATCTTGGATCTCAACATCTGCTTTCAAACTGTTGAAGGAATGTTAGAAGGCTAATACTCCCTCCGTTTCTAAATACTTGTCTTTCTAGTCATTTTAACAAGTGACTACATACAGAGCAAAATAAGTGAATCTACACTCTAAAACATGTCTACATACATTCGTATGTAGTAGTCATTCAAAATGTCTAGAAAGACAAATATTTAGGGACTGTTTGGCAACCCGCCGGCTCCTCAAAATACGAGGAGCTGCGGAGTCAAAGGACTACGGCCCTGTTCGGTAGTTATCCACTCTCAGAATCTGTGGAGCGGCCAATCTGCAACTCTACGAATTTGTACTGCAGCTCCGCCAACTCCCGGAGCGGAGTTGTGGAGCGGAGCATTACCGAACAGCCCCTACAGCTCCATCTTTTTTAACTACAGCTCCGCCAGCTCCCGGAGCGGAGCGGCGGAGTGAAGGGGCTCCGAACGGGGTGTTAGGAACGGAGGGAGTAGTTGTCTTGCTTCATGTTAATCCTGCGTATTATGTGTTCCTGTATTACCTCAGGACCAGACTGATGGGTGCTCTGCACCGCCATGTGAAAGTTTCTGAACTTTCGGAGCGGTACTCTGTAGGAACAGAGCCCTCGCTGTTGATGGATAAGATCATGGAGCATCCTCCATCTGCCCCACACAGATGGGCTACAAGCGCACACACACACTTACGGCCCAAGGCCACTGCTATCAAACTGCATGACACGGTACTTGCAGGTGTGACACTCTGGATGGCTGGTACTTGGATTGGATGCACAAGTATCCTCGTCTCGAGAGATTTTTGAGGGGCTTTGCCGTGATGAATAGTCCCCTTTGCTACTTGGTTCACTTCTCCATGGAGACTGCATCAACTTTGGAGCCGACCCTTGGTGCAAATGGCATAACGATCCAATGACCCTAATCAAAGTTGCCGCTGTCTTCACTGGTCATATATCTTCCTGTATGCCTCCAATGCCTAGTATTTCCTGAGCTCCAACTCCAATCACCTACGACCATTTTGAGGCGGTCTGGCATCTCAGAATGAACTCGTTGAGATGATAGTCTTATCAGAAACAGAGAAAAAGTACAAAACTAGAAAAATAGAAAAAGACATAGAACCACCACAATTAAGACACATACTGTGAACAAATCCTAAAAGCCCAAGTGAACGCAAGATCAAATCGGACCCTAAACTACGAGGCCAATCGATACGGTTACGCAACCACCCATTCTAGCAACATATAACAAATCAAGCTGGCTATGAACTAGCGTAAATCGCCAAATCCCAAGCCTTTATGTTGGCATATGGTGGTGGTGGGAGTGGGATAATGTTTTTTGGTCGTTGTGTTAGTGAATGCATGCCCATACTCGCATTGCATGTCAAGAGGGACATGACCACCGTTTAAAGGCTCATGGCGATGTGTATTTAAAGCTCCTTATCGTCACTAATTAATTGCAATTTGGTTTTGCTTGGCGTAGTTTTCATCATGTGCTTTCCCTACCACGTGCTTCATCAAATTGGAATTTTAGTTTTGAGTTTTGACATGTGGGAGTCCCATGTTTACACCACTTTATTTTCTAGATTTATATTTTCCGTTAATAAAGCATTGAACAGTAGAGATCTCCAATAGATCACCATTTTGAACGCGATTTTCCATGATACAGCTTGATGATTGTTTCACACATGCGGCGACATTTTCAACACATAAATAAATAATTTAAGAAATCTAAAAATTTAGTTTTTATAAAATTAAGAAATTAAGAGGAAAATGCTTAAAGAGTAATTATTAAATCCTAGACTTTGTTTGCGGAATTGCTGGGGAAACTATTGTAATATTTTTTGTGAAATCCACCCTCCATAGCACTATAGTTTTTGCACCTAGGTCCTCTAATTGAAAACAAACTAACGAACCAAGTCAAACACAAATATCACTATAAGAGTGTGCATCTTTTTGCACAGATAGCATCGCAACGACGGTCCCTTCATAAGATATACAACCCGGCCCAACACAAGATGCAAGGTGAAATAGCTTTTGGATGGAGTGCGCCTTTTGAATTTCTGTGGCGAAATCATGAAGTCTGGGTATAGTCTGAATGCTCATGAGTCATCTCCCATGATTGGTTTGGTTTGTCCATTGTTTTAACCTTAATCAGTTGAGCGGTAGGATTATACATTGTCTTAACTTCTCGTTCTGGATCCTTCTTGTGATCAATACTGCTTTTGACCAGTTTTGTCTCGCATCAATACATTGGTTCTCTGTACAGTAACCACTACACTACTTATCTGATGTGACTCACTGAGATTTCAGGTAGACAAAACATTTCAAGGAAGACCGTCCCTCTTTTGGAGTTGCTGATTCGGCAATTTGTTTGATCTGGAATGGAAGCTAGCATGAGCTCCCGCCCACGTTTTCTGTCTACAATACAAACCTTTGGACAGAGGTTCTCTATGCACCTGGTTTGACTGTTGCTCTTTTGGTGATGTACTGTGCTGTGCTTGCTCTTCAGTGACTGTGAGCTACTCCCTCCATTCCAAATTACTCGTCGCAGAAATGGATGTATCTAGAACTAAATTACATCTAGATACATCCATACCTGCAACAAGTAATTCGGAACGGAGGGAGTAACTCTTTGTTTCAGAACGATTAAAAACACATTAAGATGCAAAAAAGAATTTCAAGCATGGAAAAAACACTAGGATGCAAAATCCATAGAAGAACTTCAAGCGTAGATACTGAACTGCACCTACTGATTGCTCGAAAATTGATTCTATTTTGAATTTTTGTGGTGGAAACCTGAAGTGTCTGGGTGTTTGTTTCAAGTCTGAATTATCTATTATGCATCATCTCTCATGATTGTTCTCATTTGGCTATCATCTCCCATGATTGCTCCCATTTCTCCATTATCTGAATCTTTAATCAGTACATTGTCTTATTCTCCTTCTAGATCCGATTCCTTCTTGTTTTGTGATATCCACTGCTTGGAAACATGTGGGGAGTGCTTTTTGCCGCTTGCGTTATGTCCCTCTCCTAGGCTCGGAACGGCAGAGATCTGTTCGCTGCAAATTCTCCCCAGTGTACGACTAGCTGAGAAGTCCAAAGTTGCTCATAAATCTTTAATCATCGACCAAGGGGGCTTTGTAAACTGGATCGGTTGGCCAGATCTAACGGGTCTCGGTTACCAACTACCAGTTGACTGAAGCACCCTTGATGGGTATAACAAAATTGCTCATAAATCTTCCTCTATGCCTCCAATGCCTAGTTTTGCCTGAATTCCATCTCCAATCAGTTTCGGCCCTTTGAGGCAGCCCGACATCTCAAATGAACTCACCAAATGATGGTCTTATCACCAACAAGCATAGGATAAATAAATAGATAGATAGATAAGGACTTAGGGCCACCACAGACAAGACATTGATTGTTAACAAATCCTAAAAAACCAAGTGAACGCAAGATCAACTAGGATCCTAGACCATGAGACCAATCGATATGATTAAGCAGCCCACCCACTCTAGCAACTTATCAAAGGAAACTGGCTATGAATTAGTGCAAATAGCAAACTCCCAAGACCTTTATATTGGCATATGGTGGTGGTGGGAGTCGGATGATGCTTTAGTTGTTGTGTTAGTGAATACGTGCACGTACTCGCATTGCATGTGAAGAGGGACACATACACCATTTAAATACGTGCACGTACTTAAAGCATTGCAGCGTCACCAGTTGATTGGGATTTGGTTTTGCTTGGCATCGGCCAGAGCTTTCATGATGTGCTTTCCCTATTCTGTGCTCTTTGATTACATTTTATTTATTTATTTTGTCTTCGGGATTTTAGATCTTAACATCAGCTATAAAAATGTTGAAAGGAAATGGTACTAGACTTGGTTGTCTTCCTTCGTGTTAGCCTTGTTCCTGGATGCGTTCTCTGTCAACTTGCGGATTGCTCGGTGCTCTGCACCAGGCCCGTACATCTACAGGTGCAAGTGGAGCCGCTGCACAGGGCCCCCAAAAATCTGGGGGCCCCGTATATATATATCCTTAAACTGCCAAAAAAATAAAGTGCAGCCCCAGCCCAACGCATGTCAATTAATCCACCAAGCCCCAACGGAACAACAGGCCCATAGCCCAACTCATCTCTCTCACGGAGAATTCCAGAAGACTGAAGACGGATCGAATTCCCCTGTTCTTTTCTCTCTCTCTACAACTCTGTTCCTCGAGACCAGGACTCGCCGGCGGCTGGCGAATTAAATCGCTCGCAATTAACTCGCAGACTCCTCATCTCCTTTCTCGAATGGCTTCCCAATTATTATCCAAGAAGAGAGCCAGCCGTTGATGGCAAGTACACAATGAACTGCAGGTTCGTTTCCTCATCAATCTATAAATTAGGGCGTTTTCTACTGCTTCTTCCACTGACCCATCAATCCATCCATCGTCCCCTTAGAGAATCAAGAGGTTGGAACAGGCCTGGGTTGGAATCTCGCTGCTTGGTGGCCGTAGTCCCTGGAGGTGAGCAATCAGAGCACCAAGCGCCCCCGCCTGATGATCTGCATCCGTGAACAGTCAGCAACCAAAGGTTGTTTCGCCCCCTTTTCACCCCTTTTTTAGTTGATCCATTGTTCTTTCTTGCATTTGTGTATCCTTGGTTTTTCTTAATTTTCTAAGATGTCTTCTAGTTCTAAACGCCCTGGTAGGAAGTATGAACCTGGGTATGAAAAACGTACAAAGAAGAAAAAAGCTGAAAATCTTATTCATTCTCTGAAGGGGTCTCTTGATAACTTTGTTGTGAAAGAACCACAAGTTTCTTCCGAAAATCAGAATATAGAGGCTGATGTTGATGATAATGTTGACAACATTCAGGTTGAGAATACTAATCCTGATGAGGCTAACCTTCATGGAAATGTCGTTGGCGCTAGTGTTAATGAAAACATGGATAGTTCACCTGATAAGAATAACATGGATGCATCTCCGATGGTAATGCTTCTTTCCGGCCAGATATATATGATCCAAGGAATTGGGATGCCCTTGACTCAAAAGCGATTGACATCTTGGTAGAAAAGGATCCCAAAAGAGATTTAACTATAAAAAAGGCCGGAAGGATAAAAATAAAAGATGCTTTTCTTCGATATTTTACACAAGAGTTCTACCAAATGGAGAGAAGTGTAATAGAGATTGGCTTGTATACTCTAGAGAACTTGACAAGGTATTCTGCTTTTGTTGCAAATTATTTCAAAAGGGGCATGGAAAGGGTCATTTGCCTAGTGAGGGTTTTAATGATTGGGCACATATTAGCATTAGAATTAGAGAGCATGAAACAAGTGCCGAACATGTTCTGAATATGGTCACTTGGTATGATTTGCGACTAAGGTTGCAAAAGCATCAAACTATTAATTGTGTAGCGCAGCGACAACTTGAGAAAGAAAAGGACCATTGGAGAAAGGTTCTATTTAGAATTCTTTTGATGGTAAAATTTCTTGCGAAACACAATCTTGCATTTCGTGGTACTAACTCGACATTGTATCAAGATAATAATGGAAATTTCTTAGGCTTGGTTGAAATGCTAGCTGAGTTCGACCCAATTATTCAGGAGCATGTTAGGCGCATAACAAACAATGAAACTCATGTTCAATACCTTGGTCATGGGATACAAAATGAGTTAATACATTTGCTTGCTTCTGCAATTAAGTCAGAGATAATTAAAAAAATAAAAGAAGCAAAGTATTTTTCCGTGATACTTGATTGTACCCCTGATGCGAGCCACCAAGAACAAATGTCTCTGATAATACGATATGTCAATGCATCTTCGACTTTTGTTTCCATTGAGGAATCATTTTTAGGATTTTTGGATGTCAATGATACAACTGGGCAAGGGCTTTTTGATGTTTTGCAGGAAGAACTACGGAATCTTGACCTGGATCTAGATGATGTGAGAGGATAGAGCTACAATAATGGTGCAAATATGAAAGGTAAGAATAATGGTGTTCAAAGGAAACTTTTGGATAAAAATCCTAGAGCTTTTTATTCAGCATGTGGTTGTCATAGTATTAATTTGACACTTTGTGACATGGCAAAAACTTGTGGTAAAACAAAGGACTTTTTTGGAATCATACAACGCATCTACACAACATTTGCTAATTCAACTAAAAAGTGGCAGATCTTGAAAGATAATATAGATGATACAACAGGATTGACTCTCAAGTCGTTGTCATCTACTCGTTGGGAGAGTCGAATAGATAGTGTTAAAGCTATAAGATTTCAGATTTCGAACATACGAGAAGCTTTACTGCAAGTATCTGATATTGATAATGATCCAAAAACTAGCAGTGAAGCTAAATCTCTCGCGAATAATGAACTTGGTGATTTTGAATTTTTAGTAGCTATTGTTATTTGGTATGAAATACTGTATGCCGTCAATCTGGTCAGCAAGAACTTACAATCAAAGGATATGCTTATTGATGTTGCTATTGAGCAAGTGTAGGGGCTAATTACCTTTTTTAATGGGTATAGAGACACTGCTTTTTGTAATGCATTGGAAACAGCAAAAGAAATTGCACTTGAAATGGAGATCGATCCTACATTTCGTCAAAAGTGTGAGATTAAAAGAAAGAAACAATTTGATGAAAACCCAGATGATGTGTTAATTTCTTCACAACCTGCACATGAATCATTTAGGAGAAAATATTTTATTCCTGTTGTTGATCAGGCTATCAGTTCACTTACAACAAGATTTGAGCAATATGAATCATTCCAAAAGAACTTTGGTTTCTTATTTACTTCTGATGCACTAAAATCATTGGATGAGAAGAGCTTAAAATCTTCTTGTAGTGTTCTTGAGGCTGCACTAAAGAGTGGGGCGAAATCGGACATTAATGGTAGTGAATTATATGTTGAGCTAAATTTACTTAAAAGTTTCATTCCAAATGATAATATGGGGCGGGTTGATATCTTGAAATTTCTTAAACGGCTAGATTGTTTCCCTAATGCAACTATTGCATATAGAATTTTGTTAACTATTTCAGTGACCGTCGCATCAGCTGAGAGAAGTTTCTCCAAATTGAAATTATTGAAGTCCTATCTACGTTCAACAATGACACAAGAAAGGCTCAGTGGGTTGGCTACTATAGCAATTGAAAATGATATACTGGAGGGGGTTGCTTATGAAGATCTAATTGAATATTTTGTATCAAGAAATGCTCAAAGGATTGCACGCTTTGGCTAACAGAGTAAAAGATGGACTTGTAGCTCAAAATTCTAAGATTTTTCTCTTGTATTATGTAGTTCCTTGAGAAAGCTGTCCTGCTGTAGTGACTAATAAAAATAATGTTTAAATTGCCTACTTGACTTTCTTATACATGGGGTCTAAATTGTGATTTCGCTCCGGGGCCTCAATTTCCGAGGTACGGCCCTGTATGAGCAATTTTACTCTGTTAGCCCCACAAGGTTAAAGGTACTTCAGTTAACTGGTAGTTTGTCAGTAACCGTGCCTTATCAGCTGATGGATAAGATCATGTGGAATCTCCACGTGTTAGTTTTAAGAATCCCACGGAGATCTCAATATATATGGTGTTGAAAAGAAAGAAATGGGCATCGATACATGCTTGTTTAATCCTGTCCCTTTCAATTTTTTCCGTGCTTAACACCCTTGTTGGGAACTTGGGATGGTGCCTTGTCCGATGATGATAAATTTTTGAATGTTTGTGGGGCAACCCGGATGTTTGGTTCAAGTCTGAATGATCCCATGGAAAAAAAAACAATTTGTTTTGTTGATTGTCTGAATCTTAATCATTTGATGGATAAGATTATACAATCTTGATTCTAGTTCTGTATCCGGTTCGTCCTTGTGAATTGTGATCTGTAGTGCTGTTGACCACTTGCTGTGGGGCAGCAAATGTTGGAGCTGCCAGGAAGATTCAATATTCTTGTCATTTTTTAGAAAAAGAGGATGACCCCAGCCTCTGCATCTCGGCGATGCATGCAACCATTTTATTAATTATTCACAAAGACCTTACAAAGTTATACATCAATACGTCAGACGCCAGCATCTTGACAACATCTGTCGCTACTCCTATCCATTGATGAAGGGTGCAGAAAGTGTGAGCCGAATACCCAGACTTCTCACCTAGCCTAAAATATAAAGTCGGTGGCCCCGACCAATCCACATACCTGGTCTAGGTGCACAAAGTGTGAGCCGAATGCCCAGACTTCTCACCTAGCCTAACATATAAAGCCGGTGGCCCCGACCAAGCCACATACCTGGTCTGGGGCACAAACCGGTCCGACACACTCATAGGTTGTCGCCGCCGTCTTCTATCAATCCATCTTCAGAGCAGGTACTGATACATCGACCTTGCCAGCCTGTCGTCGACGCCCCCATGGCGCCAGACAATGCCTCCTCCCTACGTGCGTCCATCATCACGCATCCGCCATTGAGACTTTGCTAGGCCTCACCGCCGAGACTCCACGATGTCGATGCGTCACAGTGAATGCCGATCCACCACAAATTCAGTGGCCCCTCGAGCCTATGCACACCTCCAAGAATGACGCCCTCGAGAGGGGTACGACACGTGAGCGCCGCCGTCATCCGATCGACTGATCTAGGGTTTCCCCTCGAAGATAGCGGATAGGGGTCTAGAGCTTCTTCACGACGATGCCTTCAAAAAGGGGACGACGCAGAAAAATGCCGTCGTCGCCGACCTTGGCAACGTGCCAAGAGTAGGATTTTCATCCAGATCTGCTCGAGGACCCTTCATCCAGCATCGTGTGCAGGGGACCGCCACCGATCACCGCCGCCGCGCATGGAGCAGGCTGCATCAGCCGGATCAGATCTGACCGGTGACCAGGCCTACCATGCCGCCGCCACAGTTGAGGCCAGATCTGATCTGACCCGACGCCGCCACAGGCGCCGTCCCGATGAGGACGCCGTCGCCTCTCCGTGGGGCCGCCACCCCGGATCCATGGATCACGGCCGCTACAGCCGCGCCGATCAGCTAGAAAAGGGCCTCGCTGCCGCCTTCCCTGGAGCCATCTGGACTTCGCCGGAGGGCGCCTCGGGCGGGCGGCGAGGAGAGGAAGGTGCTGCTGGGGAGGAAGATGCGTCGGCGGGAAGGTGGCAGCGGAGGAGAGATCCTGCGTTGGGTGGTGGTGGTGGCCGCGGCGCTATATCTTGTCATGTGTTTGTGTGTCAGCAGGTTGATCTTGCTTGGTTCTTCCAAGTTTTTTGGGACTTCTTTCTACAGCTTTTGGTTCTATTGAGTATTTTGGGGTCTTTATCGTTTCTTTGTTTGTGGTTGTGCACCGTTGTATCAAGTGATGTGAGCTTCTAAAATTTCTCTCTTCTTTATATGACGTTTTCTGAAAGTTTTGAGTTGCCTGTAAAGGGGACTGAAAGTGCCTCCAACTGCACCTGGATTGGATCCATCTTTTTTGGCCGATTTGCGGGTGACAGGACAGCAGTCTGATCCTTTTTGATCTATTGAGTATTTTGTCTGCCTACGATTGTTGGACACATTGGAGTACTCCAATCCTGGCCCTTTGGTATGTTTTTCTATTCATCTTTTTGTCCGCAATGGTGCTCTGTGCTGGCATGCGAAGTCTCGGAATTATTGCAATGGAAGTGAAACCCAAAGTCTGCAGCGTCTGGGCGTTTGTTTGAAGCCTGAATTATTCTGCGTCATGTCCCCCGATTGTTCTCACTTGTCTATTACAGTACCTCCCATGATTGTTCTCGTTTGTCCACCAACTGAATCTTCAAGCAGTTGATGGATAAGTTTCTACATTCTCTTATTCTCGTTCTGGATCTGATTCCTTGTTGTGATTTACACTGCTTTTGACCTTTTTTCTGCTTCTCCGTTCACCTTTTTTTTTGCTGGGATGGTGCTCTGTCCTTTCATGCCAAGTCTCTGAAATTTTTGTAGTGGAACCCTGAAGCCTGGGTGTTTGCTTGAAATCTGAATTATTATGCATCATCTCCCATGATTTTTCTGACTTGTCAATTATCTGAATCTTAATCAGTTCATAGATAAGATTCTACATTTTCCTATTCTAGTTATGGATCCGATTCCTTGTTGATCTGCTTTTGACCATACTTTTGCCTGGCAGCAACTGTTTGAGTTGTCAGTAAAATTCAATGTTCTAGTCATCTTCTGTCAGCAGTTGCTCTTGGTTCTGTTAAGTATTTTTGGGGGATTTTGCCTATTGTCAGTTTGTCACCAGTTGCTCCTGTGACTTTATATTTTGTCAGTAGTTGGGGTCTTAGATCTCCGTACCTGCTGTCAAACTCTTGAAAGGAAATGGCATAAGGCTAATAGTTTTCTTCCTTCGTTTAATTCTGCTTGTGCGTTCCTCTGTTATCTCTGGACTGGTTGATTCTCTGCATTGTCATGCGGAAGTTTATGAATTTTCGTAGCAGCATTCTGAGATCTTTAAGTAGACCTTTATATTGGCATATGGTGGTGGACTTATTAAACCAGATCGGATTGCCAGATCTTCAAGTGTACCGTTTGGATCTTACGACTATCGGTCGCCAACTACCAGTTAACTGAAGTACCTTTAACCTTGTGGGGTATAGTAAAATTGCTCATAGATCGTCCTGTATGCCTCCAATGCCTAGTTTTGCCCAAGTTCCAACTCCAATCACTTTCGGCCGTTTGAGGTAGTCCAACGTACATCTCAAATGAAGTCATCAGATGATGGTCTTAACTAAATAAATAAATAGATAAGGACTTAGGACCACCACAAATAAAACACTGATCATTAACAAATCCTAAAAACCAAGTGAACACGCGATCAAATCAGAGCCTAAACTATGAGACCATTCGATATGATTAGGCAGCCTACCCACTCTAGCAACTTCTGAAATGAAACCGGCTATGGATTAGTGTAAATCGCAAACTCCCAATACCTTTATATTGGCATATGGTGGTGGTGGGAGTGGGATGCTGCTTTGGTTGTTGTGTTAGTGAATGCGTGCACGTAGTCGTGTTGCAAGTGAAGAGGGACACATACCATTTAAAGGCTATGGTCGATGGTCATTTAAAACTTAGCAGCATCACCGAATGATTGAGATTTTGTTTTGCATGGCATCGTCCGGAGTTTTCATGATGTGCTTTCCTATAATGTGCTCCTTCAAATTGGAAGGCTAGTTTTGGCATATAGGAGTCCCATGTTTACATCACTTTATTTTCTAGTTGTTATATTTGCACAATATAGTCAATAAAGCACTGAACTATAGATGTGGTCAACAGGTGACTATTTTAATTATGATTCTCCATGAGACAACATGATGATTGTTTTGCACATACGTCGGCAGTTTCAACACATAAATAATTAATTTAGGAGATCTAAAAAATATATTATTTTTTAAATTATGAAATCAAGGAAATATATATGTGTAAAGAAGAACTATAAATCCTAGGCTTTGTTTACGAAATTATTGGAGGAACTACGGCTTAAGTCCACCCTGTAAAGCACCCTAGTTTTTGCATATTTGCAGTGATAGTATTGTAGCGTTCTAAAATCATGGTACAAGACATATTTGCAGACTACTCCAATTTGTTTGTTTGCTTTCTGCAATTTATTCCTGTTGATGTGACGTGAAAGTTTGGAGTGACAGTCTACGTCTTCTCCCTTTCTGGTAGCGATTGTTGGAGATTCTGATGTTGGGAAGTTTCAGTATATTGGTTATTTGTACTACTCCTACTCCTACTGCTTATCTTCTGATGCGAAGTCTTTGAATTTTTGTAGCGGAATCCTGAAATCTGTAGTGTCTTTGTGTTTGTTTCAAGTCTTAAGTACGTACTATTATGCATCATATCCCATGATTGTTCTCACTTGTCTACCATTTCCCATGGTTTTCCTGACTTGCCCATTATCTGAATCTTAATCAGTTCATGGATAAGATTCTACATTTTCTTATTCTGGTTCTGGATCCGATTCCTTGTTGTGATCTGCACAGATTTTGACCATTTTTTTCCTTGGCAGCAATTGTTGGAGGTGTCAGTAAAATTCAGTGTTCTGGTCATCCTCTGTCGGCAGTTGCTCTTGGTTGTGTTGAGTTTTTTTTGTTGGGATTTTTTCTATTGTCAGCGGTTGCTTTTGGTTATGTTAGTACAGTGGGACTTTGTATTTTTGTCAGAAGTTGGGATCTTAGATATCAATGTCTGTTGTCGAACTGTTGAAAGAAAATGGTATAAGGCAGTCTGAGGTTTGGGAGCGGCAATGTCATGCGAAAGTTTTTCTGAATTTTGGGAGCGGCAGTCTGAGGTTTCTGTCAGTAACAGAGCCCTTGCAGTTGTTGGATAAGTTGTCCTCCATGTGATTGTTCCGACTGAATCTTAATCAATCAAAGGTGATGGTCTACTGTTTTTTCAGTCGTGGGATGCACCGCTGGCTAAACAAAAGGTGGTGAGAGTTGTCTGCAAGTTTCTTTAACGAAAGTTTTTCTAAAGCATCTGTGCATATCACACGTGAGGGGGTGAGTTTGAGGAAGAAGGTGAGAAACACACACACAGAGAGAGAGAGAGAGAGAGAGAGAGAGAGAGAGAGAGAGAGAGAGAGAGAGAGAGACAGAGAGGTGATATTCAGAATGCCACTTCCTCATTCATGCCGTTCTCTCCTGAACTAGGCTGGGACATCTGCCTCACCTAGATGGGCTACAAGCGCACACACACTTACGGCCCAAGGCCACTGCAGTCCAACTTTTTTTCACTAAAAGAAAAGAAAAGAAGGTCTGACACTGTGGACGGCTTGTACTTGGATCGGATGCAGAGTATCCTGCCTCGATAGATGATTGAGGGGCTTTGCCCGTTGTAATGAATCATACCGAGTTCCCATTCCAACTTGGTTCTGTTCTTCGTGGGGACTGTATCGACTTCGGAACTGTTCCTTGGTGCACATGGCATAACGATCCAATGATCTCAACCAAAGTTGCATTTCCCTTAACTGCTCATAGATCCCCCTGTATGCCTCCAATGCCTAGTATTGCCCGAGTTTCAACTCCAACCACTTGCGAACATTTTGAGGTAGTCTGGCATCTCGGAATGAACTCGCTAAGATGATAGTCTTATCAACAACAAACAAAAGTACAAAACTAAAAATAATAATTAGAAAACGGCATAGAGCCACCACAATGTGAACAAATCCTAAAAGCCCAAATGAACATGCGATCGAATCGGATCCTAAACTATGAGAACAATCGATACGGTTAGGCAACCACCCACTCTAGCAACGCATCAAATCAAACTGGCTATGAACTAGTGTAATTCACAAAATTCCAAGACCTTTGTATTGGCATATGGTGGTGGCAGGAGTGGGATAATGCTTTGGTTGTTGTGTTAGTGAATGCATGAACACACTCGCGTTGCAAGTGAAGAGGTACATGGCCACCATTTAAAGGCTCAGGGCGATGTGTATTTAAAGCCCTGCATTGTCACCAATTAATTACGATTTGGTTTTGCTTGGCATTGTTCAGAGTTTTTATTTCCCTATCGTGTGCTTCATCAAATTGGAAGGTTAGTTTTGGCATATGGAAGTCCCATGTTTATATCGCTTTATTTTCTAGTTGTCATATTTTAGTAAATGAAGCGTTGAACATTAGGGAGTCAGACTGCACCTGCACTCATGCCGGAATTAACTCTGGTGAACGATGACGACGCCGGCAGCGAGGTCTGACCATATACACCCACCCCGACCGTTCCCTTCGTTGCTGAACTTCCAAATTTTTCAGTGCTTAACACCCTTGCTGGGATGGTGCCTTGTCCGATGATGAGAAGTTTCTGAATGTTTGTGGGGCAACCCCGATGTTTGCTTCAAGTCTTAATGATCCCATGAAAAAAACAATCTTAACGAAGGCGATCACGGCAAGGGGTCGGGCTCCTCCTCCGCCTTCGGCCGACCCCGTCATCCACATTGACGGCGAAGCGGCCAGCCACGCCTCAAACATGTTCGATGAAATGGCCGGGAGGTAATTTTTTTCTTTTGCTTGCTTTGCTCCGTTCATCTATGCTTCGGCCGTTTGGAATACTTGCTTGAGCTTTGGCCATTGATTTTTGTAGCCAAAATGTGTCCTACACATATACAGAGGATGTTAGCCGAGAGCACGGTGAATTTGAGTGCCCCCCTTGGCGATTTCGATGCATCATACGTCGAGGTCGACGCGGAGGTGAATGATGAGAATGAAGATGATGATGAAGTGCAAGAGATCGAGGAGGCCGACTATGATGCTAGGGTGGGGAGGAACGGTAACTACACGGAGACGGAGGATGTTAAAGCATGGGAAAACATCTCTCTTGACTCCATTGCTGGCAAAGGATCAAACCTATGGCAACTATTGAAAAAGGATCAAGGACAAATTTCATTAAATGATGCCATTCCCATCAAGCCGGAGCTTGAAGGGCCTTCAAGGCCGTTGGGAGACCATCAACAAAGCTAGCGGTCGTTGGGCCAGATGCTTGGAGCAAGTGCGGAATGCACCACCAAGTGGCGTCACTATTGATGATTTTTTTGGAAATGGAGGCAAGCCCCCGGCCTCTGCATCATGAAGATGCATGCAACCATTTTATTAAGAATCCACAAAGTAGCGACAAAAAAGGTCCAAATAGCTCGCAAACGGAGCAAAGCAAATAAGAAAATTACATGCTGACACCAGCCGGTACGGTAATATGTAGGATAATTAAGCTCCCTAGACTCCTATCCTGTTATGCGAGCGCCATCCGAACCGGTTGAATATAGCCTGAGCTACCATCTCCCATTGGTTGTACCCAGTAACCAAAGGCTCTCTGGAGTCCATAGGAGTGAGTAAGGACCACACATGTATCCAAGCTGTAGCTCTGAAGATAACTTGCAAGAAAGTTAAAGAGTGTTGTCTTTTAAAGATCATATCATTCCTGCAGTTCCATATAGCCCATAATAGCGCACATATTCCAATCCGAATACAAGCCGCAGTAATCTGTTCAACCCCAACTAACCACGTCCCAAACAACGACGCAATATCGACTGGAGGAGTAATGTTGAAAGCTATATGAATCGTTCTCCAAAGTAATCTGGCAAGTAGGCATTCAAGAAATAAGTGTTGTATTGTTTCATCATGATCACAAAAACAGCACCGTGAACTCCCTACCCATCGCCTTTTAATTAAGTTATCCTTTGTGAGTATCACTTGCTTGTGGACAAACCACATAAATATTTTAATCCGCAAAGGAACCTTAACCCTCCAGATGTGTAGTGATCTTGAGATTGGGCCAGAATTAATCAAATCCAAGTAGAAAGATTTCACCGTAAAGATCCCGTTCTTATCTAACTTCCATTGTATCGAATCCGGCTGGTCAGAGAGTTGAACTTCTATCAATCTCCGAACCAAGTGCATCCAGGCATTCCATCGCTCACCAACTAACGCACGTCGAAACTGGATATTCAGGGGAATAGTTTGAAGAACTGTGCCTACGTAATCTTCCTTACGTTGCGCAAGATTATAAAGGGTGGGGTATTGGACGGCCAGAGGCGTGTATCCTAACCAAGTGTCCTCCCAAAATCTTGTGGACATCCCATTGCCAACCAAGAATTTGACCCTACGAAAGAACAAGTCATTCGTTCGCATAAGTCCTTTCCAGAATGGCGAATCAGTTGGTCTCATGGTAACCTGGGCTAATGTTTTGGATTGTAGATACTTATTTCGCAAGATTTGTGACCACATACCCTCCGGCTCTGTCTCTAGCCTGTAAAGCCATTTGCTCACAAGGCATTTATTCTTAATCTCTAAATTCTCAATACCGAGACCCCTTTGGTCTTTAGGTCGGCAGAGAATATCCCATCGCGCAAGATGGTATTTCCTCTTGGCCTCATCGGACTGCCAAAAGAAACGAGATCTAAAGAAATCAAGACGCTTCCGGACTCCTTTCGGAATTTTGAAGAACGAAAGAAGAAACATCGGCATACTAGTCAGTACTGAATTAATCAGGACTAGCCGACCTCCATATGACATAAGCTTGCCTTTCCAGCAACTTAGTTTCTTTTAAATTCGTTCTTCAATACACTTCCATTCTTTATTGGATAGTTTACGGTGATGCATCGGTATGCCCAAGTAATTGAATGGTAAAGCACCTAATTCACATCCGAACAATTGTCTATAAGTGTGTTCCTCGTCTTTGGCCTTCCCAAAGCAGAATGACTCGCTCTTATGAAAATTAATTTTTAATCCTGACAGTTGTTCGAAGAGACATAAGATGAGTTTCATATTACGTGCCTTAGCCATATCATGTTCCATGAATAGAATATTGTCGTCCGCATATTGTAGAATGGATACACATCCATCGACTAGATGAGGAACTAAGCCTTCTACATGGCCATGCTGTTTGGCCCTGCCAATAAGGACGGCTAGCATGTCAGCCACAATATTAAATAGAAGAGGAGACATGGAATCCCCTTGGCTCAGCCCCTTATGAGTCTGGAAATAATGACCTATGTCATCATTCACCTTGACTCCTACACTACCTTTCTGGACTTGGGTATCTACCTGGTGCCTCCAGGTTTCACTAAAGCCCTTCATGCGCATTGCCCGCTGAAGAAAAGGCCACTTGACTTTATCATATGCCTTTTCAAAATCCACTTTGAAGATAATCCCATCTAGTTTCTTCGAGTGGATCTCGTGAATTGTTTCATGCAAGACGACCACCCCTTCTAGTATGTGTCGCCCTGACATAAACGCTGTTTGATTTGGTTGGACCACATGTTGAGCAATTTGTGTCAATCTATTGGTTCCAACCTTTGTAAAAATTTTGAAACTCACATTTAGCAGACAAATGGGCCTGAATTGTTCTATCTGAATTGCCTCCTCTTTCTTTGGTAGAAGCGTTATCGTACCAAAGTTGAGATGGAACAACTCCAAGTGACCGTTGAAGAAATCATGAAACATAGGCATAAGATCATCTTTAATAATATGCCAACATTTCTTATAGAATTCAGCAGGAACCCATCTGGTCCCGGTGCTTTATTCGGTTTCATTTGTGTAATTGCCTGAATAACCTCTTTTTCAGTAAACAGGGCAGAGAGGAAGTCATTCTCCGCTGCCTGTAATTGAGGTATGTCCTCAAGCGTGGATTCATCCAGTGTCACCTTGCTTGTATTAGAGGGGGTCCAAAAAGTTGCTTATAATAATTAGAGATATATGCTTTCAGATTTTCGTGCCCCACAAGTGTCCCCTCGTCCTGTTCAAGCTGGATAATCTTCTTCTTTCTATGTTTGCCATTTGCAACCATATGGAAGAATTGTGTATTATCGTCCCCTTGGACAACCTTAAGTGTTTTAGCACGCAATGCCCACTTGAGCTCCTCTTCTCTCAACAGAGCTCGTAGGCCTTGCTCAGCTTCAGACTTGGATGTTTGCTCATTAACCGAAAGAAGAGTGGCTTCAACCTTTAAGTCAAGTGCCTCAATTAATTTGGTAAGACACTCTCTTTCGTGTTTGTAAATCCCACTCTCATTTCTGGCTCAACCTCTCAAGAACTGTCAGAGATGTCTAATCTTGTTTTGCCATCTCTCAACATGCGTCCTTCCACTAACCGGCTTAGCCCAGTCACGTGCAATGAGTTCCAAAAATCCTTCTCTCTCAAACCAGCTTTGTTCGAAGGAGAAAACATTTTTGTTTGCCACATGGGTAGCCTCACCCGAGTCTAAAAACAATGGTGTATGATCTGAGATCGCTCTCTGCATCGCATGAATCGACACCAAATGATATTTTTGTTCCCACTCCACACTCGCAAGCACCCTATCCAACTTTGCATAAGTCGGAATGGGTAACGAGTTGGCCCATGTAAACTGTCTACCAGTGAGTTCAATTTCTCTCAAATTAAGACTCTCGATAATCATGTTAAACATCATAGACCAACGACCATCAAAATTGTCATTATTCTTTTCATCTCTCCACCTGATAATATTAAAATCTCCCCACAAGGATTGGCAGATTTTCATTTCCACAAATCCGCACTAAATCAGCTAAAAAGTCTGGTTTGAATTCAGGTTGTGCTGCCTCGTAAAGAGCAACAAGAGACCACCGAAACCCGTCTAGTTTTGATCTCACCCTAAACTTAACCGAAAAGTCCCCCTGGACCACATTAAGTACCTCAAGCGTCTCACACCGCACTCCTAGCAAAATCCCACCGGATCTTCCTCTAGGAGGTAAGATGTGCCAGTCAAAATAGATACCATTGGATAGATTTTGAAGAAATTGTTAAGTAAAATTATCGCGTCCTGTTTCCAACAGTGCAATAAAGTCCAGATGTTTTTCTATCGTTGTCTCCACTAAGAACCTTTGTTTAGCCAAGTCAGCTAGACCTCTGCTATTCCAAAAGAGTCCCTTCATAAGTCATCATGAAATTTTTTCTTAAGATTAACTCGAGCACTTCTACGTATCGCCGAGGTAGGATAAATTTTCCGCTTCCAGGATCGTTTGGGCTTTTCCCCAACACCCTGTGGGAGAGTAGGATCGGCTACGACAGAAACCGCGCCCTCCATCATGAGAGGCTGTACCGTGTCAGTAGTCTCCGACCCCTATGATACGTCTCCAACGTATCTATAATTTTTGATTGCTCCATGCTATATTATCTACTGTTTTGGAAATTATTGGGCTTTATTATCCACTTTTATATTATTTTTGGGACTAACCTATTAACCAGAGGCCCAGCCCAGAATTGCTGTTTTTTGCCTGTTCTAGGGTTTCGAAGAAAAGGAATATCAAACGGAGTCCAAACGGAATGAAACCTTCGGGAACGTGATTTTCTCACCGAATACAACTCAAGAGACTTGGACCCTACGTCAAGCCAATTAACAGGAGGCCATGAGGTAGGGGGGCGCGCCTGCCCCCCAGGCGCGCCCTCCACCCTCGTGGGCCCCTTGTTGCTCCACCGACGTACTTCTTCCTCCTATATATACCCACATACCCCCAAACGATCAGATACAGAGCCAAAAACCTAATTCCACCGCCGCAACTTTCTGTATCCATGAGATCCCATCTTGGGGCCTGTTCCGGAGCTCCGTCGGAGGGGGCATCGATCACGGAGGGCTTCTACATCATCATCCAAGCACCACCGATGAAGTGTGAGTAGTTTATTTCAGACCTACGGGTCCATAGTTAGTAGCTAGATGGCTCCTTCTCTCTTTTTGGATCTCAATACAATGTTCTCCCCCTCTCTCGTGGAGATCTATTCGATGTAATCTTCTTTTTGCGGTGTGTTTGTTGAGACCGATGAATTGTGGGTTTATGATCCAATCTATCTATGAATAATATTTGAATCTTCTCTGAATTCTTTTATGTATGATTGGTTATCTTTGCAAGTCTCTTTGAATTATCAGTTTGGTTTGACCTACTGGATTGGTTTTTCTTGCCATGGGAGAAGTGCTTAGCTTTGGGTTCGCTCTTGCGGTGTCCTTTCCCAGTGACAGAAGGGGCAGCAATGCACGTATTCTATTGTTGCCATCGAGGATAACAAGATGTTTTTTTATCATATTGCATGAAACTATCCCTCTACATCATGTCATCTTGCTTAAGGCGTTACTCTGTTTTTAACTTAATACTCTAGATGCATGCTGGATAGCGGTCGATGAGTGGAGTAATAGTAGTAGATGCAGGCAGAAGTCGGTCTACTTATCTCGGACGTGATGCCTATATACATGATCATACCTAGATATTCTCATAACTATGCTCAATTCTGTCAATTGCTCAACAGTAATTTGTTCACCCACCGTAGAATACTTATGCTCTTGAGAGAAGCCACTAGTGAAACCTATGGCCCCCGGGTCTCTTTCTCATCATATAAATCTCCATCACTTTATTATTTCTTTGCTTTTACTTTGCCTTTTACTTTTCACTTTGCATCTCTATACCAAAATACCAAAAAAATTATTTATCATCTCTATCAGATCTCACTTTCGTAAGTGACCGTGAAGGGATTGACAACCCCTAAGCGCGTTGGTTGCGTTGAGCTATTGTTTTTGTGTAGGTACAAGGGACCCGCGCGTAGTCTCATACTGGATTGATACCTTGGTTCTGAAAAACTGAGGGAAATACTTACGCTACTTTGCTGCATCATCCTCTCCTCTTCGGGGAAATCCAACGCAGTGCTCAAGAGGTAGCAAGAAGAATTTCTGGCGCCGTTGCCGGGGAGTCTACGCAAAGGTCAACATACCAAGTACCCATCACAATCCCTATCTCCCGCATTACATTATTTGCCATTTGCCTCTCGTTTTCCTCTCCCCCACTTCACCCTTGCTGTTTTATTCGCCCTCTCTCTCTATCCTCCCTCTCTTTCTCTATTTGCCTCTTTTTGCCCGTTTGCCTTTTGTTTGCTCGTGTGTTGGATTGCTTGTTTGTCGCGATGGCTCAAGATAATACTAAATTGTGTGACTTCACCAATACCAACAAAAATGATTTCCTTAGCACTCTGATTGCTCCTCTTACCGATGCTGAATCTTGTGAAATTAATGCTGCTTTGCTGAATCTTGTCATGAAAGACCCGTTTTCCGGCCTTCCTAGTGAAGATGCCGCTACCCATCTGAATAGCTTCGTTGATTTGTGTGACATGCAAAAGAAGAAATATGTCGATAATGATATTGTTAAATTGAAGCTATTTCCTTTTTCGCTTGGTTTTCATCTTTGCCTAAAAATAGTATTGATTCATGGAACAAGTGCAAAGATGCTTTTATCTCTACTCCCGCTAAGATCATCTCTCTTAGAAACGATATTATGAATTTTAAGCAACTTGATCATGAACATGTTGCACAAGCTTGGGAGAGAATGAAATTAATGATACGTAATCACCCTACTCATGGTTTGAATTTGTGGATGATTATACAAATTTTTTATGCCGGATTGAATTTTGCTTCTAGAAATCTTTTAGATTCGGCCGCGGGAGGCACTTTTATGGAAATCACTTTAGGAGATGCTACTAAACTCCTAGATAATATTATGGTTAATTATTCTCAATGGCACACTGAAAGATCCACTAATAAAAAAGTGCATGCGATAGAAGAAATTAATGTTTTGAGTGGAAAGATGGATGAACTTATGAAATTATTTGCTACTAAGAGTGTTTCGTCTGATCCTAATGATATTCCTTTGTCTACTTTGATTGAGAATAATAATGAATCTATGGATGTGAATTTTGTTGGTAGGAACAATTTTGGTAACAACGCGTATAGAGGAAATTTCAATCCTAGGCCTTATCCTAGTAATCCCTCTAATAATTATGGTAATTCCTACAAACATTCTTATGGAAATTATAATAAGATACCCTCTGATTTTGAATATAATATTAAATAATTTATTTCTTCGCAAAAGAATTTTAATGCTATGATTGAAGAAAAATAGCTTAAGATTGATGATTTGGCTAGGAACGTTGATAGAATTTCTCTTGATGTTGATTCTTTAAAGATTAGACCTATTCCTCCTAATAATGATATCAATGAGCCTCTCAAAGCCATGAGAATTTCCATTGATGAGTGCAAGGAAAGAACCGCTAGCACGCGTGCTATGAAAGATTACTAGGATAAGGCCTAGGATTGAAATTTATAATGATTTCCATAAAAGTTATTAGAGGGATTACTAGGATAAGGCCTAGGATTGAAATTTCCTAGTTCCTATGAAAATAACTTTTAGATCTTCATGAACGTGTTCTTCTAGTTCCTATGAAAATAATGATGAAGATCTAAAAGTTATTGATGTGTCCCCTATTAAATCTTTGTTTTGCAATATTAATCTTGATAATGATGGGACTGAATATGATCCACCTTTACCTAGAAGGCGTTCTAAAAATTCGAAGTATTTAGATCTTGATGGTGAAATTTATAAAAGTGGGATTAAAAGAAATAAAACCCTAGATGATGCTAAACCCACTATATTGGATTTCAAGGAATTTAATTATGAAAATTGCTCTTTGATTGATTGTATTCCCTTGTTGCAATCCATGCTAAATTCTCCTCATGCTTATAGCCAAAATAAAGCCTTTACCGAACATATCGTTGTTGCCTTGATGCAATCTTATGAAGAAAAACTTGAGTTGAAAGTTTCTATCCCTAGAAAACTTTATGATGAGTGGGAACCTACTATTAAAATTAAAATTAAAGATTATGAGTTTTATGCTTTGTGTGATTTGGGTGCTAGTGCCTCTACTATTCCCAAAACTTTGTGTGATTTGCTAGATTTCCGTGATTTTGATGATTGCTCTCTAAACTTGCATCTTGCGGATTCCACTATTAAGAAACCTATGGGAAGAATTAATGTTGTTCTTATTGTTGCAAATAGGAATTATGTGCCCGTAGATTTTATCGTTCTTGATATAGATTGCAATCCTTCTTGCCCTATTATCATCGATAGACCTTTCCTTAGAACGGTTGGTGCAATTATTGATATGAAGGAAGGGAATATTATATTTCAATTTCCATTAAAAAAGGGCATGGAACACTTCCCTAGAAAGAAAATAAAATTACCATATGAATCTATCATGAGAGCCACTTATGGATTGCCTACCAAAGATGGCAATATCTAGATCTATTCTTGCTTGTTATGCCTAGCTAGGGGCGTTAAACGATAGCGCTTGTTGGAAGGCAACCCAATTTTATTTTTATTCCTTGCTTTTCGCTCCTGTTTAGTAATAAATAAATTATTTAGCCTCTATTTTGGTTGTGTTTTTTTGTGTTTAATTAGTGTTTGTGCCAAGTAGAACCGTTGGGAAGACTTGGGGAAAATCTTGTTGAACTTGCTGTAAAAAACAGAAACTTTAGCGCTCACGAGAACTGTTGTAATTTTTATTTAGAGAGTGCTATTTAGTTAATTCTTTTTGAAGATGATTAATAGATAAATTCCTCACGTCCAGCAATTTATTTTAGAATTTTTGGGGTTCCAGATCTTGCGCTAGCTACATATTACTACAGACTGTTCTGTTTTTAACAGATTCTATTTTCTGTGTGTTGTTTGCTTATTTTGATGAATCTATGGCTAGTAAAATAGTTTATGAACCGTAGAAAAGTTGGAATACAGTAGGTATAACACCCATATAAATAAAGAATGAGTTAATTACAGTACTCTGAAGTGGTCTTTTGTTTTCTTTCGCTAACGGGACTCACGAGATTTTCTACTTTAAGTTTTGTGTTGTGAAGTTTTCAAGTTTTGGGTAAAGATTTGATGGATTGTGGAACAAGGATTGGAAAGAGACTAAGCTTGGGGATGCCCATGGCACCCCCAAGATAATCTAAGGACACTTAAAAGCCAAAGCTTGGGGATGCCCCGGAAGGCATCCCCTTTTTCGTCTACTTCTATCGGTAACTTTACTTGGAGCTATATTTTTATTCACCACATGATATGTGTTTTGCTTGGAGCGTCTTGTATTATTTGAGTCTTTGCTTGTTAGTTTACCACAATCATCCTTGCTGTACACACCTTTTGAGAGAGCCATACATGATTTGGAATTTGATAGAATACTCTATGTGCTTCACTTATATCTTTTGAGCTTTATAATTTTGCTCTAGCGCTTCACTTATATCTTTTAGAGAACGGTGGTGGATTTGTTTTATAGAAACTATTGATATCTCATGCTTCACTTAGATTATTTTGAGAGTCTTAATAGCATGGTAATTTGTTTAAAATCCTAATATGCTTGGTATGCAAGATTAATAATAAAACTTTCTTATGAGTGTGTTGAATACTAAGAAAAGTTTGATGCTTGATGATTGTTTTGAGATATGGAGGTAATAATATCAAAGTCATGCTAGTTGAGTAGTTGTGAAATTGAGAAATACTTGTGTTGAGTTTTGCAAGTCCCATAGCATGCACATATGGTAAACTTTATGCAACAAATTTGAAACATGAGGTGTTATTTGATTGTCTTCCTTATGAGTGGCGGTCGGGGGCGAGCGATGGTCTTTTCCTACCAATCTATCCCCCTAGGAGCATGCGCTCAGTACCGAGGTTTTTGATGACTTGTAGAGTTTTGCAATAAGTATGTGAGTTCTTTATGACTAATGTTGAGTGCATGGATTATACGCACTCTCACCCTTCCATCCTTGCTAGCCTCTTCGGTATCGTGCATTGCCCTTCCTCACATTGAGAGTTGGCGCAAACTTCGCCGGTGCATCCAAACCCCGTGATATGATACACTCTTTCACACATAAACCTCCTTATATCTTCCTCAAAACAGCCACCATACCTACCTATTATGGCATTTCCATAGCCATTCCGAGATATATTGCCATGCAACTTTCCATCATTCCGTTCATCATGACACATTCATCATTGTCATATTGCTTAGCATGATCATGTAGTTGACATAGTATTTGTGGCAAAGCCACCGTTCATAATTCTTTCATACATGTCACTCTTGGTTCATTGCATATCCCGGTACACCGCCGGAGGCAATCATATAGAGTCATCTTTGTTCTAGTATCGAGTTGTAAATAAATAGAAGTGTGATGATCATCATTTTCTAGAGCATTGTCCCAAGTGAGGAATATATATATATATATATATATATATATATATATATATATATATATATATATATAAAGAGAGAAGGCCCAAAAAAATGAGAGAAAAAGAGAGAAGGGACAATGTTACTATCCTTTTACCACACTTGTGCTTCAAAGTAGCACCATGATCTTCATAGTAGAGAGTCTCTCATGTTATCACTTTCATATACTAGTGGGAATTTTTCATTATAGAACTTGGCTTGTATATTCCAACAATGGGCCTCCTCAAGTGCCCTAGGTCTTCGTGAGCAAGCAAGTTGGATGCACACCCACTAGTTTCTTCTGTTGAGCTTTCATACATTTATAGCTCTAGTGCATCCGTTGCATGGCAATCCCTACTCCTTGCATTAACATCAATCGGTGGGCATCTCCATAGCCCATTGATTAGCCTCGTTGATGTGAGACTTTCTCCTTTTTTGTCTTGTCCACATAACCCCCCTCCATTATATTCTATTCCACCCATAGTGCTATGTCCATGGGTCGCGCTCATATATTGCGTGAAATTTTATAGGTTTGAGATTACTAAAGTATGAAACAATTGCTTGGCTTGTCATCGGGGTTGTGCATGATGATGGCATTCTTGTGTGACGAAAATGAAACATGACGAAACCATATGATTTTGTAGGGATGAACTTTCTTTGGCCATGTTATTTTGAGAAGACATAATTGCTTAGTTAGTATGCTTGAAGTATTATCATTTTTATGTCAATATGAACTTTTGTCTTGAATCTTTCGGATCTGAATATTCATACCACAATTAAGAAGAATTACACTAAAATTATGCCAAGTAGCACGCCGCATCAAAAATTCTGTTTTTATCATTTACCTACTCGAGGACGAGCAGGAATTAAGCTTGGGGATGCTTGATACGTCTCCAACGTATCTGCAATTTTTGATTGCTCCATGCTATATTATCTACTGTTTTGGACATTATTGGGCTTTATTATCCACTTTTATATTATTTTTGGGACTAACCTATTAACCGGAGGCCCAACCCAGAATTGCTGTTTTTTTTCCTGTTTTAGGGTTTCGAAGAAAAGGAATATCAAACGGAGTCCAAACGGAATGAAACCTTTGGGAACGTGATTTTCTCACCGAATACAACTCAGGAGACTTGGACCCTACATCAAGCCAATTAACAGGAGGCCATGAGGTAGGGGGGCGCGCCTGCCCCCCCAGGCGCACCCTCCACCCTCGTGGGCCCCCTGTTGCTCCACCGACGTACTTCTTCCTCCTATATATACTCACATACCCCCAAACGATCAGATATGGAGCCAAAAACCTAATTCCACCGCCGCAACTTTCTATATCCATGAGATCCCATCTTGGGGCCTGTTCCGGAGCTCCGTCGGAGGGGGCATCGATCACGGAGGGCTTCTACATCATCATCTAAGCCGGTCCGATGAAGTGTGAGTAGTTTATTTCAGACCTACGGGTCCATAGTTAGTAGCTAGATGGCTTCTTCTCTCTTTTTGGATCTCAAATACAATGTTCTCCCCCTCTCTCGTGGAGATCTATTCGATGTAATCTTCTTTTTGTGGTGTGTTTGTTGAGACCGATGAATTGTGGGTTTATGATCCAGTCTATCTATGAATAATAATTGAATCTTCTCTGAATTCTTTTATGTATGATTGGTTATCTTTGCAAGTCTATTCAAATTATCAGTTTGGTTTGGCCTACTAGATTGGTTTTTCTTGCCATGGGAGAAGTGCTTAGCTTTGGGTTCGATCTTGCGGTGTCCTTTCCCAGTGACAGAAGGGGCAGCAAGGCACCTATTGTATTGTTGCCATAGAGGATAACAAGATGGGGTTTTTATCATATTGCATGAAACTATCCCTCTACATCATGTCATCTTGCTTAAGGCGTTACTCTGTTTTTAACTTAATACTCTAGATGCATGCTGGATAGCGGTCGATGAGTGGAGTAATAGTAGTAGATGCAGGCAGGAGTCGGTCTACTTGTCTCGGACGTGATGCCTATATACATGATCATACCTAGATATTCTCATAACTATGCTCAATTCTGTCAATTGCTTAACAATAATTTGTCCACCCACCGTAGAATACTTATGTTCTTGAGAGAAGCCACTAGCGAAACCTATGGCCCCCGGGTCTCTTTCTCATCATATCAATCTCCATCACTTTATTATTGCTTTGCTTTTGTACTTTTCCTTTTACTTTTCACTTGCATCTCTATACCAAAAATACCAAAAATATTATTTATCATCTCTATCAGATCTCACTTTCGTAAGTGACCGTGAAGGGATTGACAACCCCTAAGCGCGCTGGTTGCGTTGAGCTATTGTTTTTGTGTAGGTACGAGGGACTCGCGCGTAGCCTCCTACTGGATTGATACCTTGGTTCTCAAAAACTAAGGGAAATACTTATGCTACTTTGCTGCATCATCCTCTCCTTTTCGGGGAAATCCAATGCAGTGCTCAAGAGGTAGCACTCTCCTCATCTTCGGCCTCCGTATCAGGCAATAGGTTGTTACAAATATTTGCGAGACCAACCATTCCTAGGTTGTTAATTTCATCATCATTCAAGGGTTTGATGGAAGCAAGATTATGAGTAATTTCGGAGGCCCTCTCCGCTTCCAAGTCTAAAAGATCATTTACGGATTTGGCAACATCGGTTTCATTGGATCCCAAAGAAATTCCTAAGTCATTAGCCTTATCCACTATTTCATTCTCAGTGAAATGCAAAATAGAACAACTTTTATCAAAAGGCGTACCTGTATTAGCCTCGGCATGACGAAGCATGGCTGCCCTCTTGGCACGCACTAGCTGCATGCCGTCCGCATCCGGCTGACCCTGGATCCGGTTACTGACACGCATGCCAGCCGTCACCGGATCCACGATCCCGCCGAAGGTAATAAGCTCGTCCACCATCCTCTCCCGAGAAGCATGGTCCCGACTCCCACACCCTGCCCCTAACGTCGGTGAAGGAGGGTAGGGCATGGTCATGTGGACATTGCCCTCGGTGATGAAGGGAGAACAGGACCGTGGAGCTACCTTCTTAGTAGTACCGCTTCCCCCCTCGGCAACACTATGTCGCGGTCCCTGGACAGCCAGCATGGTGTGGTCCACCGTAGGAGTTAAGGCCCGGGGCTCCTGCCCGGCCCTCACTCCCAAGTCACCTGAGACCGCCGTGATAGGAGAGGTGCGACGGACCTCCTGTCCTGACGCCCCTCCCGAAGGGCTCGAGCCGGGCGCGTGGGAGCGGGCGTGGTGAGCCTCCTGCCCACGAACCCCCACTCTCGAGCAGCCCGGCAGCGTCCATCATCTCACCTGGCGAGGAACCCGTCCTAAAAGGGTCACTGTTAATGTGACAAGATCCCTATGGTGTCTGCTGAGAATCTGAAACCTCAAGTGTCGTCGTCGCCTCATAGATGGGAACTAGCACCGGCGGGAGCTCCAGTTCTGCCGGGTCATCCGCCTCGACCCTGGTGCTCCACAACCGACTAGGAGCCGAAATCGCTCCAAACGAACCAAAGTGAAGGGTGTTAATCGGAGTAGTAGACGGTGCCACCTCTTTGGCAGAGCTGTCTGCCTTATCTGGCTTATCGCTAGGCCCCGTTGCCGGCTCCTGTGGTGAATTCTCAGACCCCTTATCTTGATCCCCGGAGGCTCCGCCTCCCTCAGTTGTGTCCATGTCCTGAGTCTCATCCCCATCCCGTGAAACCGGTGTGTCCTCAATCTCAAGCTCAAGAACGTATGTGACTCCAGCATGTGTCCAACGAACCACATCTGGTATAAACTCAACACTCAGCACACCGACCAACAACCTCACAGCCCCATTTGCGCGAGTGAAAGGCATGTCTACTTTTTCTGTCTTGCCAATCATAGAACCCAAGCTCCAGGCAATCAAAAAGTGCTTAATCAGTTTTGGTGGTGCACCAAAGAAATGTACCCACACCTTCTCCAAAGGTGTACCTTCTGGTTCATCCGGCTTCCACTCATCAAAGGCAATAATAATGTTGGTACTTGAAACCCTACATAAACCCTAATTACGAAAGTGCATCTGATCCTCCTTAGTGGGAAAATCCACCTTATAAGACTGTCCCTCCAGCGGTTCTAGATGCCACTAATGATTACCTGGTACCAAGTCACACAGTTGCCTCACAATCTGAGCTTCGGTCAACTGCCCGTTAGTTACTCGAACCACTGCAGGGAAAGATCTCTCAACCATCCAAGGAAGAGGATCCACCTCCGGTGTCTCAAAGAACATCAACTCCTTGCAGCATACACCATAAATGTTGACACTAGGTTTGGGACCAGAAAGGAGTGGGCAATCCCCGGTCACATGCTGCGACCTGTTGCAGTCGTAAAGCTCATTAGTACATTCTGCCACAAAGTGACCCGGTTCACCGCACCTATAGCAAGGCAACTTCTTCTTTTTAATTGCCCACTTCGAAAGTTTTTCGCCCTTTGGTTTATCTGTGTTCTTGCCCGGTCCACCATCAGTACTCTTAGCAGCCCCAGTGGCCGCCGAAATAGAAACTGCTGCCAAGGCCCTGACTGTTGACACGTCTCCAACGTATCTATAATTTTTGATTGCTCCATGCTATATTATCTACTGTTTTGGACCATATTGGGCTTTATTTTCCACTTTTATATTATTTTTGGGACTAACCTATTAACCGGAGGCCCAGCACAGAATTGCTATTTTTTTTGCCTATTTCAGTGTTTCGGAGAAACAGAATATCAAACGGAGTCCAAACAGAATGAAACCTTCGGGAACGTGATTTTCTCATCAGATAAGACCCAGGAGACTTGGACCCTCCATCAAGAAAGCCACGAAGCGGTCACAAGGGTGGAGGGCGCGCCCCCTGCCTCGTGGGCCCCTCGAAGCTCCACCGACGTACTCCTTCATCCTATATATACCTACATACCCCAAACGATCGGGGACGGAGCCAAAAACCTAATTCCCCCACCGCAACTTTCTGTATCCACGAGATCCCATCTTGGGGCCTGTTTCGGAGCTCCGCCGGAGGGGGCATCGATCACGGAGGGCTTCTACATCATCATCCAAGCCCCTCCGATGAAGTGTGAGTAGTTTATTTCAGACCTACGGGTCCATAGTTAGAAGCTAGATGGCTTCTTCTCTCTTTTTGGATCTCAATACAATCTTCTCCCCCTCTTTCGTGGAGATCTATTCGATGTAATCTTCTTTTTGCAGTGTGTTTGTTGAGACCGATGAATTGTGGGTTTATGATGCAGTCTATCTATGAATAATATTTGAATCTTCTCTGAATTCTTTTATGTATGATTGGTTATCTTTGCAAGTCTCTTCGAATTATCAGTTTGGTTTGACCTACTAGATTGGTTTTTCTTGCCATGGGAGAAGTGCTTAGCTTTGGGTTCGATCTTGTGGTGTCCTTTCCCGGTGATAGAAGGGGCAGCAATGCACGTATTGTATTGTTGCCATCGAGGATAACAAGATGGTTTTTTTATCATATTGCATGAAACTATCCCTCTACATCATGTCATCTTGCTTAAGGTGTTACTCTATTTTTAACTTAATACTCTAGATGCATGCTGGATAGCGGTCGATGAGTGGAGTAATAGTAGTAGATGCAGGCAGGAGTCGGTCTACTTGTCTCGGACGTGATGCCTATATACATGATCATATCTAGATATTCTCATAACTATGCTCAATTCTGTCAATTGCTCAACAGTAATTTGTTCACCCAGCATAGAATACTTATGCTCTTGAGAGAAGCCACTAGTGAAACCTATGGCCCCTGGGTCTCTTTCTCATCATATAAATCTCCATCACTTTATTATTGCTTTGCTTTTACTTTGCCTTTGACTTTTCACTTTGCATCTCTATACCAAAAATACCAAAAAGATTATTTATCATCTCTACCAGATCTCACTTTCGTAAGTGACCGTGAAGGGATTGACAACCCCTAAGCGCGTTGGTTGCGTTGAGCTATTGTTTTTTTGTAGGTACAAGGGACCCGCGCGTAGCCTCATACTGGATTGATACCTTGGTTCTGAAAAACTGAGGGAAATACTTACGCTACTTTGCTGCATCATCCTCTCCTCTTCGGGGAAATCCAACGCAGTGCTCAAGAGGTAGCAAGAAGAATTTCTGGCGCCGTTGCCGGGGAGTCTGCGCAAAAGTCAACATACCAAGTACCCATCACAATCCCTATCTCCCGCATTACATTATTTGCCATTTGCCTCTCATTTTCCTCTCCCCCACTTCACCCTTGCCGTTTTATTCGCCCTCTCTCTCTATCCTCCCTCTCTTTCTCTATTTGCCTCTTTTTGCCCGTTTGCCTTTTGTTTGCTCGTGTGTTGGATTGCTTGTTTGTCGCGATGGCTCAAGATAATACTAAATTGTGTGACTTCACCAATACCAACAATAATGATTTCCTTAGCACTCTGATTGCTCCTCTTACCGATGCTGAATCTTGTGAAATTAATGCTGCTTTGCTGAATCTTGTCATGAAAGATCCGTTTTCCGCCTTCCTAGTGAAATGCCGCTACCCATCTGAATAGCTTCGTTGATTTGTGTGACATGCAAAAGAAGAAATATGTCGATAATGATATTGTTAAATTGAAGCTATTTCCTTTTTCGCTTAGAGATCGTGCTAAAGCTTGGTTTTCATCTTTGCCTAAAAATAGTATTGATTCATGGAACAAGTGCAAAGATGCTTTTATCTCTAAGTATTTTCCTCCCGCTAAGATCATCTCTCTTAGAAACGATATTATGAATTTTAAGCAACTTGATCATGAACATGTTGCACAAGCTTGGGAGAGAATGAAATTAATGATACGTAATTGCCCTACTCATGGTTTGAATTTGTGGATGATTATACAAAATTTTTATGCCGGATTGAATTTTGCTTCTAGAAATCTTTTAGATTCGGCCACGGGAGGCACTTTTATGGAAATCACTTTAGGAGATGCTACTAAACTCCTAGATAATATTATGGTTAATTATTCTCAATGGCACACTGAAAGATCCACTAATAAAAAAGTGCATGCGATAGAAGAAATTAATGTTTTGAGTGGAAAGATGGATGAACTTATGAAATTATTTGCTACTAAGAGTGTTTCTTCTGATCCTAATGATATGCCTTGTCTACTTTGATTGAGAATAATAATGAATCTATGGATGTGAATTTTGTTGGTAGGAATAATTTTGGTAACAACGTGTATAGAGGAAATTTTAATCCTAGGCCTTATCCTAGTAATCCTTCTAATAATTATGGAAATTCCTACAACAACTCTTATGGAAATTTTAATAAGATGCCCTCTGAATTTGAGAGTAGTTTAAAGAATTTATGATTCACAAAAGAATTTTAATACTTTGCTTGAAGAGAAATTGCTTAAAGTTGATGATTTGTCTAGAAACGTTGATAGAATTTCTCTTGAGGTTGATTCTTTAAAGCTTAGATCTATTGCTCCTAAGCATGATATCAATGAGTCTCTCAAAGCCATGAGAATTTCCATTGATGAGTGTAAGGAAAGAACCGCTAGGACGCGTGCTATGAAAGATGCCTTTATTAAAGCGTGTTCTTCCAATTCCTATGAAAATCAAGATGAAGATCTAAAAGTTATTGATGTGTCTCCTATTAAATCTTTGTTTTGCAATATAAATCTTGATAAAACTGAATATGATCCACCCTTACCTATAAGGCGTTCTAAGAATTCGGAGTATTTAGATCTTGATGATGAAATTGATAAAAGTGGGATTAAAAGAAATAAAACCTTAGATGTTGCTAAACCCACTATATTGGATTTCAAGGAATTTAATTATGAAAATTGCTCTTTATTTTATTGTATTTCCTTGTTGCAATCCATGCTAAATTCTCCTCATGCTTATAGTCAAAATAAAGCCTTTACCGAACATATCGTTGATGCCTTGATGCAAACTTATGAAGAAAAACTTGAGTTGAAAGTATCTATCCCTAGAAAACTTTATGATGAGTGGGAACCTACTATTAAAATTAAAATTAAAGATTATGAGTTTTATGCTTTGTGTGATTTGGGTGCTAGTGTCTCTACTATTCCCAAAACTTTGTGTGATTTGCTAGATTTCCGTGATTTTGATGATTGCTCTCTAAACTTGCATCTTGTGGATTCCAATATTAATAAACCTATGGGAAGAATTAATGATGTTATTATTGTTGCAAATAGGAATTATGTGCCCGTAGATTTTACCGCTCTTGATATAGATTGTAATCCTTCTTGCCGTATTATTCTCGGTAGACCTTTCCTTAGAACGGTTGGTGCAATTATTGATATGAAGGAAGGGAATATTAGATTTCAATTTCCATTAAAAAAGGGCATGGAACACTTCTCTAGAAATAAAATAAAATTTCCATATGAATCTATCATGAGATCCACTTATGGATTACCTACCAAAGATGGCAATACCTAGATCTATTCTTGCTTGTTATGCCTAGCTAGGGGCGTTAAACGATAGTGCTTGTTGGGAGGCAACCCAATTTTATTGTTATTCCTTGCTTTTTGCTCCTGTTTAGTAATAAATAAATTATCTAGCCTCTTTTTTGATTGTGTTTTTTGTGTTTAATTAGTGTTTGTGCCAAGTACAACCGTTGGGAAGACTTGGGGAAAGTCTTGTTGAACTTGCTGTAAAAAACAGAAACTTTAGCACTCATGAGAACTGCTGTCATTTTTATTTGGAAAGTGATATTTAGTTAATTATTTTTGAAGATGTCTAATAGATAAATTCCTCACTTCCATCAATTCATTTTAGAATTTTTGGGGGTCCAGATCTTGTGCTAGCTACAGATTACTACAGACTGTTCTATTTTTGACAGATTCTGTTTTTCGTGTGTTGTTTGCTTATTTTGATGAATCTATGGCTAGTAAAATAGTTTATAAACCATAGATAAGTTGGAATACATTAGGTTTAAACACCAACATAAATAAAGAATGAGTTCATTACAGTACCTTGAAGTGGTCTTTTGTTTTCTTTCGCTAACGGAGCTCACGAGATTTTCTACTTTAAGTTTTGTGTTGTGAAGTTTTCAAGTTTTGGGTAAAGATTTGATGGATTATGGAACAAGGAGTGGCAAAGAGCCTAAGCTTGGGGATGCCCATGGCACCCCCAAGATAATCTAAGACACCTAAAAGCCAAAGCTTGGGGATGCCCCGGAAGGCATCCCCTCTTTCGTCTACTTCTATCGGTAACTTTACTTGAGCTATATTTTTATTCACCACATGATATGTGTTTTCTTGGAGCGTCTTTTATGATTTGAGTCTTTGCTGTTAGTCTACCACAATCATCCTTGCTTTACACACCTTTTTAGAGAGCCATACATGATTTGGAATTTGATAGAATACTCTATGTGCTTCACTATATCTTTTGAGCTTTATAGTTTTACTCTAGTGCTTCACTTATATCTTTTGAGCTTTATAGTTTTGCTCTAGTACTTCACTTATATCTTTTAGAGCACGGTGGTGGATTTGTTTTATAGAAACTATTGATCTCTCATGCTTCACTTAGATTATTTTGAGAGTCTTAATAGCATGGTAATTTTCTTAAAATCCTAATATGCTTGGTATGCAAGATTAATAATAAAACTTTCTTATGAGTGTGTTGAATACTAAGAAAAGTTTGATGCTTGATGATTGTTTTGAGATATGAGGTAATAATATCAAAGTCATGCTAGTTGAGTAGTTGTGAAATTGAGAAATACTTGTGTTGAAGTTTGCAAGTACCGTAGCATGCACGTATGGTAAACATTATGCAACAAATTTGAAACATGAGGTGTTATTTGATTGTCTTCCTTATGAGTGGCGGTCGGGGACGAGCGATGGTCTTTTCCTACCAATCTACCCCCCTAGGAGCATGCGCGTAGTACCGAGGTTTTTGATGACTTGTAGATTTTTGAAATAAGTATGTGAGTTCTTTATGACTAATGTTGAGTCCATGGATTATACGCACTCTCACCCTTCCATCCTTGCTAGCCTCTTCGGTACCGTGCATTGCCCTTTCTCATTGAGAGTTGGCGCAAACTTCGCCGGTGCATCCAAACCCCGTGATATGATACACTCTTTCACACATAAACCTCCTTATATCTTCCTCAAAACAACCACCATACCTATCTATTATGGCATTTCCATAGCCATTCCGAGATATATTGCCATGCAACTTTCCATCATTCCGTTCATCATGACACATTCATCATTGTCATATTGCCTAGCATGATCATTTAGTTGACATAGTATTTGTGGCAAAGCCACCATTCATAATTCTTTCATACATGTCACTATTGGTTCATTGCATATCCCGGTACACTGCCGGAGGCATTCATATAGAGTCATCTTTGTTCTAGTATCGAGTTGTAATCATTGAGTTGTAGATAAATAGAAGTGTGATGATCATCATTTTCTAGAGCATTGTCCCAAGTGAGGAATAAAAAAAAAGAGAATGGCCATAAAAAACTGAAGGCCCCCCAAAAAAGAGAAAGGCCATAAAAAAAAGAGAAGGCCCAAAAAAATGAGAGAAAAAGAGAGAAGGGACAATGTTACTATCCTTTTACCACACTTATGCTTCAAAGTAGCACCATAATCTTCATAGTAGAGAGTCTCTCATGTTATCACTTTCATATACTACTGGGAATTTTTCATTATAGAACTTGGCTTGTATATTCCAACAATGGGCCTCCTCAAGTGCCCTAGGTCTTCGTGAGCAAGCAAGTTGGATGCACACCCACTAGTTTCTTTAGTTGAGATTTCATACATTTATAGCTCTAGTGCATTGCATGGCAATCCCTACTCCTTGCATTAACATCAATCAGTGGGCATCTCCATAGCCCATTGATTAGCCTCGTTGATGTGAGACTTTCTTCCTTTTTTGTCTTCTCCACATAACCCCCTTCATTATATTCTATTCCACCCATAGTGCTATGTCCATGGCTCGCACTCATATATTGCGTGAAAGTTTATAGGTTTGAGATTACTAAAGTATGAAACAATTGCTTGGCTTGTCATCGGGGTTGTGCATGATGAGAGCATTCTTGTGTGACGAAAATTAAACATGACTAAACTATATGATTTTGTAGGGATGAATTTTCTTTGGCCATGTTATTTTGAGAAGACATAATTGCTTAGTTAGTATGCTTGAAGTATTATCATTTTTATGTCATTATGAACTTTTGTCTTGAATCTTTCGGATCTGAATATTCATACCACAATTAAGAAGAATTACATTAAAATTATGCCAAGTAGCATGCCGCATCAAAAATTCTCTTTTTATCATTTACCTACTCGAGGACGAGCATGAATTAAGCTTGGGATGCTTGATACGTCTCCAACGTATCTATAATTTTTGATTGCTCCATGCTATATTATCTACTGATTTGGACCATACTGGGCTTTATTTTCCACTTTTATATTATTTTTGGGACTAACCTATTAACCGGATGCCCAGCCTAGAATTGCTGTTTTTTTTGCCTATTTCAGTGTTTCGGAGATAAGACCCAGGAGACTTGGACCCTCCGTCAAGAAAGCCACGAGGCGGTCACGAGGGTGGAGGGCGCGCCCCCTGCCTCGTGGGCCCCTCAAAACTCCACCGGCGTACTCCTTCCTCCTATATATACCTACATACCCCCAAACGATCGGGGACGGAGCCAAAAACCTAATTCCACCGCCGCAACTTTCTGTATCCATGAGATCCCATCTTGGGGCTTGTTCCGGAGCTCCGCTGGAAGGGGAATCGATCACGGAGGGCTTCTACATCATCATCCAAGCCCCTCCGATGAAGTGTGAGTAGTTTACTCAGACCTACGGGTCCATAGTTAGTAGCTAGATGGCTTCTTATCTCTTTTTGGATCTCAATACAATGTTCTCCCCCTCTCTCGTGGAGATCTATTCGATGTAATTTTTTTTTTGCGGTGTGTTTGTTGAGACCGATGAATTGTGGGTTATGATCCAGTCTATCTATGAATAATATAGGTAAATTGCTCGTGCGTTGCTACGGGGACATAAATATTATAGGTTATGTGGACTTATATGTGGGTTTTGTTTTCATTAATTAAGATGATGTGTGGGTTTATGTAACTATGATATCTATGAGTTATGTGTACTTATGTAACGATGATATTTATGAGTTATATGGACTTATGACTGGGTTTTCTCTTCATTGACTAAGATGATGTAACTATGATATTATATATATATATAAGACAATAATGAGTTAATAATTTCAAATAGAGAAGATAGCATCCGCTATTGCATCTGCAATAGCGTCCACTACTGCTCAAATTAAATGGCATTACTTTTTCTTAATGATATAGAAATATACACAACAATAGTGTTTTTACAAATCCGCTCCGCGGACATAGCGCCCACAAATATCGCCCGCTATTCGCATTCCGCTACGCGGACCCCAATCCGCTACAAGCCCGCTATCCACTATTTAAAACCACTTGGAGGTGGAAAACACGAAGAAACAAACTTCGCTTCAACCAACTGATATGAAACAATCAATTTTCAGTTGACACAGGTGATTAAAATGGTAGGAGAAAATAAGATACATGCATACTCCTGTTATGGAGAAATTAGAGCTTATGATATCAATTCCTACAGGACATTTTCAAGAAGCAAGATCCGAGTTTAGTACCTTCAAACACATTTTTTTTGTAATATTGCAAGCTATGTAGGATATCCTACAAATGACGGATTGCTATAGGGTTTTCATTTTAATAGTTGATAGGATTTACTCTTTAGAGATGGCAGGTTGCACATTCAATTGAATTCTATGTTCAATGCTGTAAATTGCTTTAAAATTGTATTGGGAATTTTATCTATGCCACCACAAGCGCTTATAGTAGAATGCAGTTTACCTCTTTCCCATCCCGGATTTCATCATCTTGAAACTGAGCCGACCAACCATGTTATCAGCGACCACAGATTAAGAACTTAAAAATGTGTGTATGGTCACCCACCGGCAATTGCCGTTAGTATAATAACTAATTTTCAGATAATAACTAATTTTCAGATAATTCTTTGCCTCCCACCGGCGCCGGTCCGTCCCATCTTCAGTGGCCTTAGGGTCATGGAGGCGCAGTGGATCTCGGCCCT